>NC_136524.1:28214130-28326630 GCF_053919585.1 Euprymna scolopes | reverse complement strand
TTAACAATATGTTTGGATAAAGCTAGAGACAAATATTAGTTTTTTTTTTAGATTAAAAAAAAGACAATAACCTGCAACAAATTAACATTTCTATAAAAATAAAGACCACTGTGCTTTAAATATAGAACTGACCCAAATCAAATACGATAATAAGTACTAATAAATATTCGGAAAGTTATATTGTGCTACATAGTTCAATACAAAAAAAAAAAAAATAAAATCACATTGTAAGAAGCAATTCTTTCTTCAAGGAAGAACAACTGCACATCAAAATCACTACGAGTTCTCATACTATAATGACACAATGATAAATATACTTTATTGCAATGATATTTGTGAAGGAAGCTACATGAAAGGGAGATAAATCATAATCTTGCTCAGGTTTGCGAGATTTGGCGTTTTAAAGCTAAATTTAGCGAATTCGGCCTTTTTGAATCAGTTCAGCCTTAAAAATTTATATAGCTTCCTTTAAAAGCATAACGCACGGATTAACTAAGGAAAGAAGAAACATAATATTATATAATTTATACTCGCACCCCCCCCCAGGCAATATCGTTCCGATGCTAATTATTATATTTCAGACAGTCAAGCAGTGTCTTAGTTCCCATGGTTAAAGAAGTCGAACTGTAATCTTAGAATTCATGAACGATCGGTGTTGATTTCTTAACATTCGTAGAACGCTACAATAAAAAATTAAAGAATTAATAAAAAGAAAAAAGTCAGACCCCCCCCTCAAAAAAATAAAATAGTACATCTTATTTTAAAATAAAAAATAAAAGAATGAATAAAAAAGAAAACAAAAACAGAAGCAATATATAAATATATATATATATATATATATATATATATATATATATGCATATATATATATATATATATATCTAGTGAATCGTATTTTAAATAAAATCAAAAAACAAAAACAAAAGAAGGCTGAGAAATTATAAAAGTTAAAAATTAAAAAAAAAATAATAATAATAAACAAAACGCCACGATTGAAAAACAAAATACTGAACAAAGCAACAGCAAAACAACAACAACAAAAAAAAAAAAGATACCAAAATAAACAACTAAAAACAAAAAAAGTTGCTAAAAATTAATTTCCATGATTTTGTTTGCCGTTAGATGGCGGAAGTTCACACGTCACTAATGTTGGTTCCTGATTGTCATTCGCGAACATGGAACAAATGAAACACACAATATTTTCGAGCAAGAAGCCATGAGAATTATTAGCCGGGTAGAATTACTATATTAATAATTCTTCTTTTTAATGCCAATGACGATATATTTCCTCACTTTGATAGAATTGCAGGTCTTCAATTAAATCCGCTTCTTTGGAAGTCAAGTCTCAATACATATTTACAATAGCTCCAACATGAAATAAACACCATATTGCTTTTTTTTTTTTTTTTTAATTTTCTGTTTTCTAGAATCTCACATTTCAAGCGTGTGTGCTCCAACATTCACAAGCTCGGTTGAATATCGGTTCATTTGAATGTGAATTTTTAGTAAACCTTACTGCACCTTTGTGTGCATGGTCTTTCCTTTGTGTAAGTGAACATGTTTGACAATCCCCTATTGATGTGAATAGGACCTAGATATAAAGGGTTTGGCTTTCTTTCAATCCTTTTCTTTTAATTATAAGCCTCTGTGTTCCAGCATCCATAAACTTTTAGTGATTATCATCTTATGCATAGGAGAGAACGTAAGTTTGAAACACGTGTCTGTAGGTTGAAAGATAATTGTTAATATTTATTTAATATATATATATATATATATATATATATATATATATACATATATATATATATACATACATACATATATATATATATATATATATATATATATATATTTATCGAGCTTTTACATCTGGTTGAGATTACTTTATAAATATTAATTCCTTAATATTTATAAATTACTTTAGTTTTACTATCTTGGATCATTTTGGTGAATTTAATTTTTATTTTATATATATATACATATATACATATATATATATATATATATATATATATATATATATATATATATATATATATATACTTCACTTGCCACTGATATTTAACAATGTCGACTTAGAATATATGTGGTTAGAGATTACGCAACTCTTGTCGCAATAGTTTTACGCGCAGGCACCCCTTTGTGGGTATCCATAGTCTGTTAAAAAACTGAAGGAGCCCCTTAATATATATATATATATATATATATATATATATATATATATATATATATATATATATATATATATATAAAGCTGAACGTCTGTGTGTGTGTCTGGTCACGAATAGGCTCCTATATGGTTGACTATTATAGAAAACTGATCACATATAATGAAAGATGTATCGAGACACAGGAATGGGTATGTTTGATCTGGCATAATGATGATTCATTAAAATTATGGGGTCTGCGTACGCGCCTGGTCCACAAAGTATGGAAATAAAAAATTTAAAAATTAAAAAAAAAAGTTTACAGGTGTTTTTGATATAGATGTACATAATAATACTTTGTGGGATCTACGTCCGCGCCTAGCCTCCATAGAATGGAAATAGGCACAAACTTTAATAAAGACTTTTCATATCTATCTGTGTAAGTATACTTTAATAATTATGTTTCAGTTTGAAGAAATATGGTATAATAAAATTATGGGGTGTTCGTTCGCGCCTAACGTCCATAGAATGGGAATATGTCACAAAGTTTAACAAGGTTGTTTAATATAGATCCACAGAATATTGTGATAAGTATTTCAGTGTGAACAGGTATGGTATAATAAATTATGGGGTTTATCTATTTTATTTTTACTTTCATCATATTTTGCTTTTGTTTTGATACCCCCAAATTCGAAGCTATCTCTTTACAACCCTTCCTTTTCATAAGCTATCATACTTTCATAAAACAGAGTCCATTTTCTGGAGGCTGTTTTTGAACCCAGTCAACGACAGATACTTTTGCTAGTATATATATAAGTTTGGAATTAAGTTTCGATTCAAGCTGATGGAACCAAGACATATAGATATATTTTTATTTTTGAAATCGCAACTTTATAACATATAAAAATCAATAGAACATTAACTCTATAATAATATAGATGAAATCTGCAAGAATTAAAATATCATATTTAAGCGTACTTTACGACCGGGCTGTGCCGGTCGTTCGTGCTAGCTTAGATAAATACTTTTGCAGTTTTAACAAAAAAAGCTACAATAATATCAGAGCATCTCCATTTACGCTGAATATCTACAGAATGCCTACATCAATATATTGCATATGAATCTGTTCCCTGTGGAATTTCCACAGGTCCCGTTAGTGAAAATTAATGCGTGATTAATTAAATTTGAGTTTTATAATTATTAAGATTTATAGGTAAAGAAATTAATGAAAGCAGTGTATACATTTGAAGAGATGCATAGGGAGGAGGTAAATAAGACAACATGCTAATTGAGGACAGAGACAATCTATTACTCCAAAGTTCTGAGACCGAAAATAATCATCCAAAAAACTATATATCAGTCATGTAAATGGGTTAATATTTTCATTTTACTTCATATAGTCACCATTCATCAAGGCCAGGGAGCCACTCAAGGATAAGGGTTAATAGGTAACGTAATGGAAATTTTCAAATATATTTTAGGGGCCGGCTCTTCAAGATCTTGTTCAGGTAGGATTGGAAAACGATCATGTCATAGTCAGGGGGGAAGCAAATTTGTGGTATTGTGTTCCACATACGAGCATCACTGGGGGAAAAATCTCTGCTCATTGGAATTTTTATTTAAATTTAGACACGGATAGAAAGTAAAGAGAATTTCTGGTAGTTGTTGTAGTTAGTCGAGTGTTTGCCGCAGAATTTGTGAAAATATTGGCTATTCACAATTCACAGAAGATAGAGATCAACTAAAGGTTACCTTATAAAATAAACATCCAGTGATATCCCTACAAGATATCGATCGAATTTATCGCTTCACTTGCTCTTAATGCAGGCCGAATTCTTGTTTTCCTTAGCCATTACTCCAACCCCAGCACTCATGTTAGCAAGAATAAACACATCCTTTTAAATTAGCCTTTACAGAAATAAGTGAAGGCTTATCATACACATTTTTTAAAATGGAAATCGCTCTAAACAAGGCATGATGCCACTTGATGCAAGGAGCTAAAATAATACAACTTTAAGGTAAAAAACAACAACTTGCGAATGATGTGTTAGATGGAATATATTATAACCCAGAAAGTAGCAATTCTTCCCTCTTTGTCAGAAACATCGCTCTTGGCATGTAAGGACTAAAGGACTCAACGGGGGAAGCGAGAGTTATACGACTACCGGAAGTAAATTCAAGATTCAATTTTTATTTTCCTTTGTTTAACGAATAAGTTCATTCTTCTTTAAATAAAACTTTCTTAATAATCATATGGACTAATGCTGTATTTGGGGAAAATATCAACATAGAATGTGCTCCAACGAACTGCACTTGCACCCCTTCAATATAAACACGCCAACCACACCAGGCTATTAGTAAGATCCCGTTCTTTCATTGTAAAGTTTTCTAGATGCCGGAAGAATTTATGCTCGAATAGCTTCTTCCTGGAGACTGCTTGTCTATGGAATTTCATTCGATAACATTGTTTCTATGATCGCACCAACACACAGAGATTTAAATGCAATGCTAAATAACACCTAGTTGTGGAACTTCCCCGCCCGATCAGGAAAAATATTGGAAGCGTCCCATCACTAGTTACGGTTCTTCTTTTTTATGTTATTTGTCTTTTTTTTATCACTTCTCGAGAATCCGAAACCCTACCGCCCTCTCAACAGGAACGCTTTATTTATTATCATTTATTGAAACTCTCGGGAATCCTCTTTTCTTTTTCATAATGAAATCCGTACGATATCAATATGACTGCTACAGCACGGATGATGGTGGGTGAGTGATTTCTAATTTAAACCAGGCACACATGCCAAAGAAATTTTGTGACCCACTGTTACTAACATTCATTGTTGTAACCCCCTGCACATGCTCTATCTAAATTATTCTTATGGAGTAAGCTGATATACTTATGTCAGGAATAGTGAACTTGCCCAGAGACTATAAACATAATTAAAACTAGCACGTAACGAAGTAACGATTCGCGGCAGTTATGGCCCCAGAATCATGACGTGTACTTATACAACACACTTTTTGCTAATACATGTTTTGTTAAATATACTTCTATCCTTATCTTAATTATTACTGAATTGCAAGCTACAACATATTGTTAGTAAAAAGTAACATTCATTTTTGCCAGTGGACTAACTACTCAGTGCTAAACAGGTTTATTTGCAAAATAAATAAATAAATAAATAAATAAATAAATAAATAATAAAAAAAATGATAATACAGTACATCAAAATATGTGACTATTACAGTTGTTTTTCTACTTGAGTTAACTGACTCTCAGACAATGGTCAACGAACTAAACTAACTTTGTTTGATATTTTCTCCACCGCCACCTTGGATCTCTGTGAACAACTTTCGATTTTCTGTATAGTTGTGCACTTTTATTTCTCCTTCTAATAATACTTGAGTTCCTGGATTTGACCTTAAACTATATCCGATGGTGAGGCTCCAGCTTGCGGGCTTTGGGGAGTGAGGAGCCACCCTTTAATCGCTATTGCTCCCAGGTCCACTCTGACCCTGAGTGGTAGTACCTGTTATGGTCCCAACTATGGGTTAAATAGAAACCGACTTAAAAAATATACTCTATTAAAAAATTGTTCTTTAAAATCACTGGATTCGGCATTAAATAACCTGAAAAGGGTCGATATGCCGTAAAACAAAAGCAAACAAACAAAACAAACAAATCTAATAATACACGCATTTTTACATAAAAGTCACCCCCCTCTAAATTAAAAACTATTGACTCCTGACAGAGCATAGACTTAAAAGTGTGGGTGGGTGTGGGTGTTATAGCTTCAGTTGATTTCTGGAATAATTCCCTTACCCAGAGACTATGAATACAGTTACATCTAACAAATTATTGGGTAGCGATTCGTGATAGCTATAGGCTCTAAAATCATGGCGTCTACTTCTGTAACATATTTCGCTAATATATTTATATACGGTTTTGTTAATTATTAATTGTTTATCTTTACAAGTTATTTAGATAACTATTTTGGATAACTATTTTGGTTGGATTTTGGGAACAATGCCCTAGTTATCGATTCGAGGAGTATGCAGGGGACTACCGTGATATAATCGGCTCAAAGAGTCTCGTGAATCATCACCTGAGAACAAAAACGGCCATTTACGTCCTACGCACTTACGAGTGTACAGACTCTGGAGCGATACGAAAACTCCAGCACATTGATACCACCCCCAATTAGCGCTGGAGCAACACCCACTTAGATCGTTTCCACTCGTGATCTCCAGATATGCTTGCATTTGCTCCTTGGATATCATCCTTCCAGGGGGTAAACACAATGATCGATAATAATGATATATAATAACACGCATTCAACTCTCATTAATATTCACGACTTAATCTTGCCTTGCTCACTGCCTCATTGAACGCTGACAAAATGTAAACTGTGCACCCCAGGTGAAACCATGTGGTCATATACCACGGCCACAAAGAAAATTGTAAAATAATAAAGCATGTGTTTGGTGACAGGTGTGATTTGCGTTCGCTTCTATTTTGAGTTGTCAGAAGCCCCCACGCACGCATGCGCAAGAATCTGCCATCAAATAAATCTTATTATTTTCGTAATCATCTCATTGTTAGCAGGGACACTTCAAGATTCATAAACGCTTTGAATATTTGTGCGTGTCCATGAGCTATTCTTATTATTCTTGTTTACTTCTTTTTGTTATTGTTGTTGTTGTTGTCGTTGTTGTTGTTGTTGTTGTTGTTGTTGTTTTTGTTGTTGTTCTTCTTCTTATTTTTCTTCTTCGACTTCTTTTTATTCTTAAACTTCTTGTTTTTCGTATTCTTGTTGTTTTATTTCTTCTTATTCTCATACTACTACTACTTGTTGTTGTTGTTGTCTTTCTTCTTCTTCTTCTTCTTCTTCTTCTTCTTCTTCTTCTTCTTCTTCTTCTTCTTCTTCCCCATCCTTCTTGTTCCTACTTTTTTTTGTTCTTGCAGTTCTTATTTTTCTTCTCGTTTTGTTGGCGTTGTCCTTTTTTAGTTTTTTCTTTTATTGTTCTTACTCTTGTTCTTCTGTGGAATTTTCTTCTTGTTTTTGTTGTTGTTCTTCCTCTTGATCGACTGCTTCTTATTCTTCTTCGTGTCATTGTTGTTCTTCTTTGTCGTATTGTTATTTTCGTTGAACTTCCTTTCCTCACCCCTCTTCCTCTTGTTCTTATTTTTCTACTTCTTTGTCTTCTACCATAACAAGAATATCAACAGCAAAAACAATAACTGTCACCGAAATTCCAGCGAAGACCAATGCCGGTTGCAAAACATGCATACACATGTACATACATACGTAAAATATACACATATATTCGATTATATAAATTCTTAAAAACACATAACGACAACACGCTTATCCAATAAATTAAGCAAGTATATTTCTCGACATTTGTCTCGATACAGAAATCAATGCCAATTCGTGTATTTTATCCTTGCACCATGTTCTTACCAAGAAAAATGTTTTTCGATTTATTTTATTTTCAGAAATATTTATTATGTCTACGACAACTGTTGAAACAATGATTTCATGCTATTTTTTGCGATACCGGTTTGGTTCATAACATACCGGGAGTATTGTTGTTATCCAAAATGCTGGTATCCCATGCTGCGTAATATAGGCGACAGCACACGTATAAAATAAAATAAATTTGTTTACTTTTCGATATTTGTCATCGATAGCTTTGAATCTAACAAGTCAATATTGATTCTAACTAGCCCTTTTTTATATTTTACCAATAATATATATTTTATACTTATTTCTAGTTATTAAATGCTCATTATATCGATCAAAATACTTTTTCGATGGAAATACATATTTAGCTGTTTTAAAATACTTATTTTGTTTTAGTTTCTTTTGAATAAAACGATTCATATACGGCTAGGAAGGTTGATCAAAGCAAAAGGTTTATGCACGGAAAGCTGCTTAAATATATTCCCCAAAAAACAAAAGAAACAATCAACAAAAATAGATATTCTTGGTACCATCGATTTTGCTTGATGACAGAAGACAAGTATTGATTTTCGACTCGCTATCCAAAGTGGCTACGAGCGAAATCCTTAGAAAGCTTATTAATGGCGGATAGCCGAATTCCAGCTGGTGAAGAATGCTACTTGCTATCTCATAGCACTGACACAATGGGGAAACCTAACAGCGATGAAATAATGGAAGTGCTATAAGCATTTGTAAGGATTTGGTGGCCATCTTAGATAATGCCATATTCAAAAGAGACGGCAGTTAGTGATATTCTAATCACGGAGATATTCTTGCTATTTGCATTATTTTTGTTTTTGTTTTTACATGGAAGTCACCGCTTGTCAAGGCCCGGAGGCCACTCGAGGATAAGGGTTATTAAGGCTGCTATTCTCATTAGTGTTGCTAAATTCGACAAAGATTCAGATGCTAAGGTATTCTGAGACTGAGTGTAGTCATTTATATTATCTAAGACACCATTGTCGTTGTCATATTAAAAAAGGTTGTACTCGTAGACTATTTTATATTTGATGCTGTTTACGATTTTAATCTTCATTGCGGTTCTGGATATGACCTTAAACTATATCCAGTGGTGAGGCCCCAGCTTGCAGGCCTTAGGGAGTGTGGAGCCACTCTTTAATTGCCATTGCTCCCAGGTCCACTTTGACCCGGAGTGGTAGTACCTGTTAGGGTCCCAACTATGGGTTAAATAGAAACCGACTTGAAAACAACAAATATATTCTATTAAAAGCATTTTCTTCAAAATCTTTGAATTTTGCATTAAATAACCTGAAAAGGGTCGATATGCCGTAAAACAAAAACAGCCAACCAACCAACTAATCTTCATTACGGGTCACATATCCAAAAGGTTTTGGAATGAGAATTTTATGTTGTATTTTATATTATTTTAGAACTCTAATCCTCCTTGGGGTTGTGATTTTGAGTTTTTGAGATAAGGATTCATATTATTTGGATTAAACGGACTACTATTATCATTTTGTATATTATTTTCACAACATTTCGGCCGATGTAACTTCCGATTTTCCTAAGCTGTATTTTGTCGAATTCTGATTTTTTTGTTATTTTTGCCGTACACAGAAATTTGTAAAGAATTTGGATCGGAAGCCTTTATTTATATATAGGTGTGGCTTACTTCCTTTCTGTCAGCCATGGGCATCACTCCCAAATATGTATTTTTATGTAAAAATATATTAAAAAATCACATGTTCTTTTTGACAGTAATCCGCTCCGACAACGTTATATTTAGAAATGTAAAATAAATCGGAATCGGAATCGGGAATTTAAAACAGAATCGGTAATTGTATCGGAATCGGGGATTTAGAACATGAATCGGTAACTGTATCGGAATCGGGAAAAATATTGCAATCGTACCATCACTAAATATATGTTGTTATTGTTAGCGATAATTGGCTCTGCTACAGCTACTAGTACATTTTGCTCGCTGTAAGGGTACTAAATGCTGCCCCCATTATCCAGTGACGTATATATATATATATATATATATATATATATATATATATATATATATATATATATATTGTTGTTTATGCATCTTTCTAGATAAAATAGTTACCCGTAAGCACGCGTTTCACCGTTACTGCGACTCATCAGCATTCATGACGATGATAAGATTCTAACTCGATCATAGGATCAACACACACACACACACACACACACACACACACACACACACACACACACACACACACACACACACACACACATATATATATATGTGTGTGTGTATGTGTTTATGCCTGTCTGTGTGTCCCTGTGTGTGTGTCTGTGTATTTTATTTTAATGTTATTCTGCAGAATAAAACCTCCTAGTGTGGGGGCGTTTAGTATTCAGTATGTCTCCATTTAAAAAATGATAACATCATGAGATATTAATCTTGATTTAGCTTTGCTCAAGATAAAAAAAAGTAAACATCATATCCAATTTATTGTAAAATACATCGGATGTGTTCGATAATTGCCATTGTGTTGAGTCTATTTGATGTCGAATTGCAGGAAAACAAAATGGCGTCTAATCATAGACGAAGATGATAAGAACCTAATTTTCTATGTTTACGTCATTAAATCTGTATATGGAACGGAAAAAAAAGAAAAACAACGCACGCATTTGATTTGAGGAGGATTTGCGCATGACTGAACTTACGTAGTACGCAAACTTTGTTTAATTACTACCTGTTAAAGATTGATACGTACACCTACTGATTGGGTCAGTCTAAAATATAATCTAATCTTAACGTATCTAAACGATAAAAAATAACATTGCGATCTAACACTCACTGCAAATAATATAGATATAGATTTTAATTTACTAGTAGTTTAGGTTATCTCCAAGTTCTGTCACTCGATATTTACAACGTCTTTGCCCGGAGCTGGCATTTACAAAATGAAACGAGTTTTTATTTTTTCATTTTCTTTGCAAATTTTATTTTTTAAAATACGCAAAAAAAAAATAAAAAAAAATAATGACCTTATTTTTTTTATCGTTTAAAAGGTATTAAAAAAATCAATTTGAAATAAATGAGAAAAAAGAGAGTGAAAAACTCACTTCATTTCGCAAATGGCAACTCCGGGCACAACGTTTTGTGAATATCGGGTGAAAGATAACCGTAGTTTAAAATCAATAAATATTTATCATTTTATTATGAGTACTAGCAATGGAAGATCATTTAACAAAAAAGAAAACAATTAAAAGAATCGTTTTTGGAATTGAAAATACAGGGTGACCCCCCCACCCCCCAAAACAAAAGCTAAATGGAGGCCATCTAGAACATATGCTGTAGAACGAAGAAAAAAAGTCCAAAGACCCTAGTGTTTTGATGTGATGTTTTGAATATAATAAACTAGTTATGACCAAAGTTTCATTTCATTCGGACAAAACACTAAGAAACGGGGCCTAATTAGACTTGGGTCCCGTTTTTTTTGGGCCACCTGGTATTTTTTTTAAATAACAAAAATGCTAACCCTAACCCTAACCCTGTAAGCAACAATTTGTCTGATTCTAAACCAATACTGCGACAAGAAGGCATTAAATAACACATACTGATTGGGTTAGTCTAAAACTTGCCTTAATGTCTGAAAATAATTAAAAACAAAATTGATA
The DNA here is from genome assembly GCF_053919585.1 of Euprymna scolopes. Taxonomy (NCBI): domain Eukaryota; kingdom Metazoa; phylum Mollusca; class Cephalopoda; order Sepiida; family Sepiolidae; genus Euprymna; species Euprymna scolopes. Next base: position 28,315,358 of record NC_136524.1, on the reverse strand, counting down.
TTTAACACACACACACACACACACACACACACACACACACACACACACACATACACGCACGCACGCACGCACGCACGCACGCACACACACACACACTATATATATATATATATATATATATATATATATATATATATATATATATATATATATAGGCTCCTATATGGTTGACTATTATAGAAAACTGATCACATATAATGATAGAAGATGTATCGAGACACAGGAATGGGTATGTTTGATCTGGCTTAATGATGATTCATTAAAATTGTGGGGTCTGCGTACGCGCCTGCTCCACAAAGTATAGAAATAAAAAATTAAAAAAAAAAAAACGTTTACAAGTGTTTTTGATATAGATGTACATAATAATACTTTGATAAGTATTTTTTAACTTAAATAGGAATGGTATAATAAAATTGTGGGATCTGCGTTCGCGCCTGACATCCATTGAATGGAAATAGACACAAACTTTAATAAAGACTTTTCATATCTATCTGCGTAAGTATACTTTGATAATTATGTTTCAGTTTGAAGAAATACGGTATAATAAAATTAGGGGTGTTCGTTCGCGCCTGACCTCCATAGAATGGGAATATGTCACAAAGTTTAACAAGGTTTTTTTAATATAGATCCACAGAATATTGTGATAAGTGTTTCAGTGTGAACAGGTATGGTATAATAAATTATGGGGTTTATCTATTTTATTCTTACTTTCATCATATTTTGCTTTGGTTTTGATAACCCCAAATTCAAAGCTATCTCTTTACAACCCTTCCTTTTCATAAGCTATCATACTTTCATAAATCAGAGTCCATTTTCTGTAGGCTCTTTTTGAACCCAGTCAACTAGCTAGTATATATATATATATATATATATATATATATATATATGACCTTACCTGTCTTTTTGCCTGTTTGTCTGTGTGAGGAATAGTCTCAACCAAACTACTCTATCACTTTTGGTCTAGAGACTTAAGACGATATATATACAGTATGTGATCATTTTTCTATAATAGTCAACCATATAGGAGCCTATTCGTGACCAAACACACACACACACACACACACACACACACACACAGACGTTTAGCTTTATATATATATATATATATATATATATATATATATATATATATATATATATATAAGAACACTTAAAGATGGGAACAGTCTGCGGAATTATAACTAAAGCAATCAACTAACGTCCATGAAATATCCACGAGTTCCGCTCGTGAGAACACTCTAGATTGTCATTGTACATTCCCGAATTTAGCGTTTAATCTTTTATTCTGGTGGCAATTGTTCGGTGGCTTTACGGTAGAGGTTCAGCAAATGGAACAAAAGGCGGCTTAGTGGCTGCGTTCGAATCTCATGGCCAACAGGAATTGTTACTTTACACTGACGATTGCGTAAGCATGAAACACTAGTATCCATATGTTAAAAATAAATGATTCTCTCTATATATATATATGTATATATATGTATATATATATATGTAGTAGCCTATACACATCATGAAAGTAAGCGTTTTTATTGAATCCGGAGAGGAAGATGTTCTCGTTTCGACAGCCAAAAACTAATCGTTTTATTTTATTCTAAGTTATTATCAAAAAAAAAAAAAAAATCTGCTCTCTTTCACAGTTTTGTAAAATTAAAGTTTGTTTTACATCTAATAAATAAATCAAATGGAAAAGCGATTACCATTTTTAGAATTAACTAAAAGGCAAAGTAATTGTCGTATGTTCACAGATTAATATTTTATTTTACAATTCTTTGGTGTTTATCAACGGCAACATTATCGGATTATAGGACGTTTTTGTTTTATTTTAATTGCTGTTAGCAGAAGACGATCCTCCTTACAATTTGGATTTCATTCTAATTGAAATCGGCACTGTTGTCTCCGTTTATTTCTTCACTGCTTATTGCTTGCCTATTGTAGTTTTAAGACAAATTCATTGGTTTTAAAAGTAAATTGCAATAATAATGATGATACTGATGATGATGATGCTGATGATGATGCTGATGATACTGATGATGATGATGATGATGATGATGATGATGACGACGACGACAGTGCTGTTGATGCTGCTGCTGTTGTGCTTTTGAGTATCATTGTTTTATTCATTTAGAATGAAGCAGTCGATTATTTTTAAATCGAGTACTTACGGCAGGGTCTACGTGAACGTTGCCAACATCCCCTAACTGAAAGTGTTTCTGTGGAACGAACTGGATTCGAATTAGGCAGATTCAGGTTGTCGGTCCGTATCGTTTACCACTTAGTCACCGCCACATGCTGCTGCTGTCGCTGCTGCTGCTGCTGCTGCTGCATCTGCTTGTGATGGCGATAAAACATAAAAATGAGAAAAAATTACAGCGATTATTCTATAATCGACTCCGTTTACAAAATTCGTTGCGGATATTTAGCACTAATTTTAGGATTTGATATTAAAATTAAAATAGAATTAAAATAAATGAGAAAATAAATGAATGAATAAATAAATAAATAAATAAAATAATGAGCAGCAAAGATATATTCAAGAAATATCAATTTAGGATATATGGTTAGTGCTAGCATTAGGTTTAAACAGACAACGCAACCAGATAAAAAAAAATGAACAACTATTTCAAAATATATAAGTATGGTACTTAAACAACAGTACTTTCAGGAATTAAACAAAAGACCAATAAAAATGTTAAACAGAAGGATATAAGATTTATAGGGAGAGGCACTCTCTTCTTCTAAAGCCTCGGTTTATTTTCTTCGGCTCTAAAGCCAATAGACTATATTAGCCCTTTGTTAAAAGAAATTAAAACTGTAAGTTGAAATTTACTATCAAATTTATTGTTCGACCGAATACCCCAAAATACAATTTAATTTACAAAGTCCTTATTCCGCGGGGTTTCAAAGAATGCTATTCTTGCTATCATTCTCATCAGAGGACAGAACGAAATCAGCAAATTATATTTGTAGCAATGCTAGAATTTGCAGGTATTAAAAGAAACTGCAAATTATTACAGTCATAAATGGCAAAGGTGTACATGTCCTTAAAAAACAACGAGTGAAAAAATGTAGGAGATGTTACAAATAATAAAAAACAAACCGGGGATAAAGTTGCAGCTTGCATGAAGACTCTTTCAAAGGTAATCCGAAACGCGAAAATAACTCTTTAGAAATAATCAAATCCACATTTAAATCAAGTTGAATACAATTAGTCAAATTGAAAAGTTTTTAATACTGCTGAAATTATGTAAATTGTTTTTGCGGATAGTGCAGTAGTCCAAATATAGGTTGGTCCCCAGTTGAGTGGATTCGAGAAATCATGTTAGCTCCCGGCTAATATATATATATATATATATATATATATATATATATATATATATATATATATATATATATATATATATATACACGAGGGGCGTGCAATAAGTAATGCCCTGACCCACTTCCCATAGCAGTAGAGCAACGAAACTTGCCACAGTTATTAGTCTTTCTCTACATAGGAACCACCCAGAGTTATGCATTTCTCCCATCGTTTGAGGCAGCTCTGGAGACCGTTTCTGTATAACCCTCCAGGTTGGTCCTCCAACCCCGACGTGACTTCAGAAATCAAGGCTGCATCATCTGGAAAACGCTTTCCTTTCAAAACAACTTCATGGCTGGGAAGAGGTGAAAGTCAGAGGGTGCAAGGTCAGGAGAGTAAGGAGGATGGTGTAAGATTTCATAACCACACGCCCGTGCTTCTGATCTGGCGACATGCGAGTTGTAGACCGGAGGGTTGTCCTGCAGGAGGAGGATACCTTTGTTGATCTTGTCCCACCTCTTGATTTGATAGCTTCCCTTAATTTCCTCAAAAGTGAAGCATAATAGGCTCCTGTAATTGTGGTACCCTTTGCCAGGAAATCTGTCATCATTACTCCGTCCTGGTCCCACAATATTGTGAGCATGACCTTGCCAGCGGAGGGCTGCACCCTTTCCTTCTTTGGAGGTGGTGAGTCCAAGTGCTTCCACTGCATTTGCTGGGCTTTGGTCTCTGGATCATAGTGATGGACCCAGGTTTCATCCTGTGTGATCAGTCTTTTGAAAAACTTTGACTCATTTTCTTGGCACATCTCCAAATTCATCCTCGAGCACTCGACGCGTTCCCGCTTCTGGAATGGTGTGAGCAACCTGGGAATCCATCTGGTAGACACCTTATGCACATGCAAATGGTCATGAATGATAGTTTCCACAGACCCTGTACTAATCTTGACTTCTTAGGCTATTTGGCAAATAGTAATGCGCCGATCTTCTAAAATGGCAGCCTCATCTTGACGGACAGATGTCTCATCAATGGCAGAAGGGGGGGGCGACCAGGTCTGGGAGCTGTTTATACGAGATTCCGGCCATGTTTGAATTTATAATGCCAGCGTTTTACAAGGTCATATGATGGGGCATTATCACATAAATTTCTTTAATTTCATCTCTTGTGGTGTGTATCCTTTCAACTACAAAAACTGGATCACTGCTCGACATTCAACAGGCTCCATTTCACACCTGACTCAGTTCAAACACCTGTAAAACAGAAATCACTATTAGTTCAGAGCTGCAATTTGCCACATCACCCGTAAAGATATAAATCATTGGACATGCAAAATTTCAGCTAGCTAAGACAAGTGGAAGTGGGTCAGTGACATTACTTATTGGACGCCCCTCGTGTATATATATATATATATATATATATATATATATATATATATATATATATATATATGTGAACCGGTTTTGTCGTTATATACTCATATACGTAATGCCGGGTTTAACACTATTTGATAAGGAGCATGTAGCTTTGAAATGCCATAATCTAAAGTTCTTTTCCTATTTTTTCTCATTTTCGTCCACATTGATCTGATGATGTAATAAAGATCTATAGAACTGTTATTCCTCATCTTTTTAATTTAATTTATGAATTGCTCCTCTTAACCGACAGGGCTTCTATTATCTTAATAGATTTGCTTTATAAAGAAACTAGTCTTCTTTTTTTTTAGCTCATGCATTTTTTAGCTTATATATATATATATATATATATATATATATATATATATATATATATATATAGGTGTGTGTGTGTGTGTGTATATATATATGTATATATATATAGGTGTGTGTGTGTGTGTATATATATACATGTATATATTGTATTTTGTATACAGAAAGTTGTTAGATGAGATAAGTCATTGGTACCGCCGGTTTCAAGCCCGATAATAAGGACCGTTTTAGATACCCATATCAAGCCAATACTCAAAGAAAATACTACTAATGACTTATCTCATCTAAAACTTTCTGTACACAAAATGCAAAATATAAATATTATTTTTCGGATTTTCCTTTTCATTGAGCATTCTGCTGGATTACTTCTTCTAAAGAAAACTAATCGTATATATATATATATATATATATATATATATATATATATATATATATTGTTCTATATGTCTAAAATTATCATTTTTTTTATATTTCAGATTTTAAATTCGAACACTGAATTTCACTTCAAGCACAATGCTGTCCCCCACGCAAGAAAGCGACGAAGTATCTCACATACTAGGTCCCTCAGAAGTCATCCTGATGTAAGTATATGCTTAGCGTATCCTTGTTTTATCGTTATTTCCATGGCAGGTGCTCGTCTGAACTCCAATCTCTGGTCCCCCACGCCAATCTTTCACGAAAAACACCCGTCTAGCTGAATCCACAGTCAAAAAATTTTCCCACTCTTCATCTGTGCCTAAATCAAAACGCGGATTCCATGAACAAAGCTTCTTTCTTAGAACTGCACGCCTGTGGATCTCTGTTCCGTCTGCCTGCTTCCCACCTGACTACAACCTGGATGTCTTCAAGTCCAACGTTAACAAATTCCTAATGAACCACCCACTTAAGTAAATAAACACTTCATTAAATCTCCACACTTACGTACTGTACTTGCAATAACCCTTATCCCTGAGTGGCTTCCGGCCCTTGATAAGTGGTGACCACCGTATATATATTAAAAAAAGCGTACATCAGAAAAATCTGATTGAATTTTACATTTTGGATTAACATTTTTAGTTTGCATATTGAAAATTGAATACGACAAATAATTTGAAACAAACATTTTATTTATATTAACTGTATCGATCGGAATATAGTTCTCATCTTGCGTTATATTAGTAGGGCTATGACAACAGCATATTCTTTTCCTTGTTTTGATTCTCAGGTATATATCCATTGATATATTATATGTTTTTGTGTAGAGTGATGTGGTTCACGGTTGATTAATTGTGTCTAACTGTGTCAGATATATACTCGAGCGTAAAACCAATGAAAAGAATAGTCTGTTATCCTAACCATAGTTATTAGTGCAACATTTCGGTCGGATTGTCCTTCGACTACCATCAGGTCTGTCGGTTGTTGTTTGGAAAAGAAAAGAGAAAAGTTATTGGCCCCGTAGATATTTTCGCATTTCTGTGAGTCAGTCTCTACTTTTTGGTCATTGTTTCGAATCTATGGACAAAAAACAAAAATTGGTTGGCAAAAGGGGAAACAATTCTAATAAAAATCGACAGAAAAATCACCGAAATTATGAGGGTGTACAATATTTGTTTTTTTTCCCCCTACAATTAGAAGTTCCTAAATAAACGTATGAAAGAATATTTACATATATGTAAAAGATACACGTTTAATAAACACTCTTTTAGGGAAATCCCAAGGCATGAAGCTACTGGATATAAGGAGCTAGAAATGCAAATCTAAGGTAAGAAATTAGACGATAAAATCATGACCCAGAAAACAGCAATTTTTCATTCTCTGTCAGAAACTTTGTGTAGCATTGAATGTGTGGACTAATGAAAACGAGAATTACAAGGATGTCGGAAGTAAACATAAGATCTACTTTCTACTCCCTTGACGCCTACCAAGTTCCAATTTTTAAATTTTTACCCATTAGCAACTATTTTTACTGGCTGAGAAACAAATCGATTTCGTTCCACCGATTCGAATCCCCTGTATATCAAATTTCTAGTCTGTAACCTTCCCATAAAAAGACCCCTCCCCCAAAACAAAACAAAGCAAAAAAAAAAAAAGAAAAAAAGGAAAATAAAATTGACAGAATATTTTGGTAGAGGCCATTCTGTACACACACATACAAAGTTACTTATATATATATATATATATATATATATATATATATATATATATATATATATATATATATATATATATCATGTTGTTTAGTGTCCGTACGCCATTCAACGAAACACGAGACAAAATAAGATCTTATGAAAGAAAAAACTATATATGTAGTTGGCTTTCATTGTGCTGAATCAATCATATGAGGTTGAAAAGAGTCAGCGCAAATTCATCGGTGACTCTTTCCAACCTCTTATTATGGTTGATTCAGCGCAATGAAACCACTGGTGCGACCTTGAAGTATGTAGTTGTCTGATACAAGGAAAATATTTCCACATTGATCAAATCTGATTGCTTTCGGACAGTTCCGGCGATCGCGACCGGAAAAATACCGCCAGAATTAGTGTCGCTTTTATTATACAAAAAAGCCTAATCCACATGCGGCGAGCGAAAAATGTTGAATATTTATCTTTCGAAAGTCGAGCAAATTAAATAGACAGGCGACCCCCGTTGTTAACTCGTAGATATTATGATTTATATGTAATATAAAAAGTTTTAAGAAGTTGTAAGCCGGCCGACCGACCGCTTCTCGGAAAAAAGCCTTTTTCGAACATACACAAAAGGCGAACATACATACACACATTTTCACTTTTATATATATAGATAGTCTGAATAAAAGTTTAAAATGCAAAACTCAAGTGTCATGGTTTAATTATGCTCTAAACAGAAGCATTTATTTCGAATGCGTCCCATTTCTTATGAAAGAATCTACTGCTGATTTTATACGCTGAGAACTTCTGCCTGTGCGGTGATAAAACTTCTCAGATGCATTTGTGATGTTGGGCTTTGTAAGGGTGTTAACTTTGGATAAAATTGGACTGTTCCTTGTTTAATTGGAATTTTTCCATTATCGATATTTATGAAAGGCATTTCGATACAAAACCTATCTAAGAACATTCCCAGATGCATAATGTACACCTGTGTGAAATTTCAAAGAAACTTACCCAGCTGTTTCGGAGTCCATAGGGAACGCAATTACACCGACGACACACAGACACACACACGAATATATATACGTAATGAACATTTAAAATTAAAATATATGAACGTAATGACCATTTAAAGTTAAAATATATGAACGTAATGAACATTTAAAATTAAAATGTTTAAAATTCAACGCTATTTCACGCGGTTAATGGTAGCCGAATGGATACGGTGTCCGCTAATCGAGCCAGAGATGTCTCGTGTCGCGGGGTTCGAACCGTTCGGCTGGTGTTAATCGTGACACCCTGCACTGAAGAATCCCGAAAGGATGAAACAATAGTGTCTGTAGGTATTTAATTATTATAGTAAAAAAAAAATAATAATTATATATATATATATATAATTTGAAATGTGTCGCCAAGTAAAAGCATTTTGAAATTAAAAATATGAAATAAGCGGATAAACTGTTTTAGAACAAGCTTTTAGATGTGAAAAAAATAATTTTTGTTTCTTTTTTTCGAATTAATTTCGGATTTAAAAATCTCTCATCCGAGAAAGAGTTCTTATGTTTTGTTAGTCTTTTTTGTTTCCTTGAAAGTAAAAATAAAAAATCCATCCTCATGTTGTGCTATCGAAAGAGCATTAGTTCGTATTGCACGTATAGTTTTCTTTTTTAAAATTATTAAGCCGGGAAGGTGCGCGGTTTCAGAATATGAAATTGAAAAAGTGTCGGCAAGTAAAAAAAAAATAAATAAAAAAAGCATGTTCTAAAACAGTTTATCTGCTTATTCTATATTTTTCATTTCAAGATGCTGAGAGATTTTTAAATCCGAAATTAATGATAATTAAAAAAAAGGTCCTTTTTCGCATCTAAAAGCGTGTTCTAAAACTGTTTATCTATTATATATATATATATATATATATATATATATATATATATATATATATATATATATTATGGGAAAATATACCTTGTTCCAATTATATTTCACCCTTTATTTCTACCACGCTGTTCATTTATGAAGCACGATATATATTAAATTTAACTACAGAGCATAAACTTATGGATTGAGGGTAGGATGTATTTGTTTAAGCCAGTTTATATACTAGATAATTGTTGGGATAAACCCCAATAAATCTTAAGCTTATAACAGAATGAACCAGCGGGGGTAAATATATGAATTGCACAGAAATAGTCTACTGAAGTTTTTTTTAAAATATAAATTATCTACTGAATTTTTTTTAAAAATGTAAATTAAAGAATTTTATAATGCGTCTTATTTTATTTTAAATTAAAGGGGAAAAGTTAAATAAAATTAAGTTAGAAGGACCTAACTAAATAATCGAAAAATAACAAGAGCATGATTGGTGCAAAAATAAATCTTAAATTAACGTAATTAAAATTCATAGAATACAGTTAATAAACTTATTCAAAATAGTAAGAGAAGTAATTCAGTGTATTTTTAACGTTGAGTTACGCCTATTACATTGAATTTGCAACAAATCTGGCTGAATTAAAAAGAAATCTTTTTTGAATACGACGAAAAATAGAAAATTAAATTAAGAAAATTAAAGAGAATTAAATATTACTCAATTTTATCGAATATTTATTTATCGTAACAGTTATGTGAAAACCTAGCATATCTTAAGCTTAAACGAACAAATTATTAAATAAATAATTAAGAAAATCGTAAATTCTATTTAAAAACAAGGTTTAGTTTCGTATAAATAACATGATTGTAGATTTAAACGCACTTAAAATATATTAGATAATAAATATTAGTTGTTTTGAAATAATAAATAAATATATAATAATTTTAGTGTTGATTCAAAAAGTAAAAAAAAACATTATAAGTAAAATAAGCTTGAATTGGCCTTCTATTAAACAAATATAGTTCCAATAAAATACCACGCGTAACAACTAGGCTTCAATTTTTGTCGGTTTTATGTGATCATGTCGAATTCTCGTTTGGTTTCTTTTTAAAGTAAAATAAACCCACTCTTTTTCTGAGGAGTCAGCGCGAGAAATTCTGCATTGACATAATAGTAACCGATTATTTCTGCGTTAAGAAATGGGTGCTGTAAAAAAATGTACAAACAAATTTTGACATGTTGAAAGAAATAAATGATTAGATTAATAAAACATTATAATTTGGAATATAGCTGTATTGTCACCCCTATATATATATATATATATATATATATATATATATATATATATATATATATATATATATATATATAATAAATGACAAAAAAGTTATATTCTAAAATTCATGATGTTGACGATTTTATAATTTATTCCTTTAATTCAGTTGACGTATACAATTCTTGACAGTATCTGTTTCGCAGCGCAAAATCAATCACTTAATTATTATATCAATATATAATATAATATATATATATATGGATTCACTGATTGATATAATAACTAAGCGATTGATTTTGCGCTACGAAACAGGTACTGTCAAGAATTGTATAAGTCAACTGAATTGAAGGAATAAATTATAAGATGGTCAACATTCTGAATTTTGGAATATAACTTTTTGTCATTTATTCTCTATATTGCTCTGTAATTACAGTGAGCTTCTTATAAGGATTGATATATATTATGAGGAAATATATTTCTACAGAAATATATATATATATATATATATATATATATATATATATATATATATATATATATATATATATATATATATATACTAGCATGGGTGCCCGGCATTGCCCGGCTATTTGGAGGTGTATGTTGAGCAAAAAAAAAAAAAGCGGTCAATTTTTTTTTAAATTTACCCCTATTATGACCCCTTAAAATTTATTGTCTTGGGCTCAAAGCAAGTCATTAAGTTAGATCCATGTCCAACGAACCTATATTTAAAATTTCAAGTGTGTAGACCCAAAATTGTCGGAGGAGTTTGGTAGAGTTCTCAAAGGTGAAATCGTTGAACTTTGACACCTTAATCGCCAAATTTCTTGCAAAAAAAAAACCGATCAAATCGATTTTCCCAAATCTCAGTAACCTGTATATCAAATTTCGAGTCTGTAGACTAAAACTGACAGAGTTATTGCGCAGAGAAATGTACACAGACACACAGACACAGACAGACACTTTCAATTTCTCTAATGTCTTTATGACATAGAATGCTTCCTTTTTCGTTCAAGCGACACAAAATTGTTAGAATTCTAAAACCGCTCATTCATCACATTTTGAATTCTAATGAAGTTCGTTAAAAACAAAAACAAAAGAAAAAAATAAAACAAAAAAGAAAACGATATTTTCGCACTCATATCACACCACACTGCTATGTATGTTCGCATGTAAAATATGAATAGAGCTTTATTCTCATCCTTTCGTGGTTGGTTAGCATCAAGTTTCCGTCAGAAGTTAAAATGGTGACTAAGATCTTAGGTTTGAATCGTGTGATCGACAGGAAAATGAAACCTTCTAAGTATATATGCAAATAAATCTTCTAAGCGTATATACATGTAAAAATAAACCTTCTAAGTATATATGACTGTAAAAACATGAACAGAGCTTCGATCTCTTGCTTTCATCATGGTTGTTAAGTAAGCATCAAGGTTAAAAAGTTAATATGTTCGATTTCTGTCACGAGCACGCACGCACGCACGCACGCACGCACGCACACACACACACACGCACACACACACACACACACATATATATATATATATATATATATATAATAAAAGATGCGACGGAGGTAAAGTGTTCCCGTTTGTTTTCCTTTCCTCATAAAGGAACTGCTTCCTTTCCTTAATGTTTCATTGTTAAAGTGTTTTTTATTTAATAAGTCTGAAGAAAGGATGTTCTTGTGAAAATTTTCAAACGACATATTGTTTGAATTTGTCGAAATGGTCTTGAAACAATTGTAACTAACAATGAAATACACTTTTTGTTGCTATCAACCCATTTCTTGAGGTCTTGGTTTTTGTTAAAACAGTATATATATATATATATATATATATATATATATATATATATATATATATATATATATATATATATATATATATACAGAACTATTCAATTTGTAAACTTGAAAAACATTTTCAACATATATATATATATATGTATATATATATGTATATATATATATATATATATATATGTTGAAAATGTTTTTCAAGTTTACAAATTGAATAGTTCTGTTAACTTAAAGCAAGTATAACTATTAATACTAATATTTATATGATAACCCTAGCCATATGAAAAAGCTCAATATTCGAGGTAGAGCATTGATATAAGGAATCCAGTATAAATTAAAATTTACAATAATTTAATATTCAACAGTGGGGGATGCCCTTTTCTCTTCCCTGCAACCTCTCTCCTACAGAAGAGATGTTGCGAGCCTGTCTTTGTTTTATCGTTACTTCCATGGCAAGTGCTCGTCTAAGCTCCAATCTCTTGTCCCCCCTCGCCAATCTTTCACGATAAACACCCGTCTAGCTGAAACCACTGTCAAAAATTCCCCCTCTTTATCTGTACCAAAACCAAAACGTAGATTCCATGAACAAGGCTTTTTTCTTAGAGGTGCCCGTTTCCTACCTGACTACAAAATAGTATTCATAAGTATCATGGCTCTGAATTAGCAACAATAAAAACAGAGAAATGGTGTAAATCACGACGTGTATTAATAAAAGACAAAAAGAAAGTTACAAGGTAAAAAGAGGTTAACTCCGGAACAAGAGCCATTCATGGGATCGTTAAGAGTTCCGGTATATATGGACGGTGGTTGAGTTCCTCCACAACATCTCCCTCCCAGGTGTGAAATCAGTATTTTTTTCTTTTGGGGGCAGACTAGCAAGGAGTCTGTACACTTTCTCTTTCTGCCGGAGTGTCTTGATTCTGGTATGATTTGTGGAGATTCTATGTCAAAAACGTCATATACTGCCTCGATTGCCTCCGGTGGTGCTTCAGCTTGATCCTCGATGGTGCCATTTCCTTATTTGGTTCAGGTGCCTGAATGATGTATGTGATATTGCTGATTCTTTGTGAGATCGTGCCCTGTTTCCAAAAGGAAACGTTGTTCTTGAAATGCTAAAAATAGACTTTATCGCCGAGGTTAAATCGTTTTGTTGCCATGGTAAAGGTTCTATGTTGCATTGCGTGTTTGGGCAGCAGTTTATCAAAAACTGATTTTTGGTTTTTCGCCCAAACATCATTTCAGCTGGGGATCCGGTATCTGGCATGGAACATGCATTCGTCAGTGCCATACTGGCTAGCGTCGCTAGCCACGATTATATCCAAATCCGGGTTAAAATGAGTTAGAAACTGTTTTGAGGTAAGGATTTTTTTAGATTTCTTGAAATGATGACTGGCAATCTGATATCCATTCCCAAGGTTTATCCTTCTTTAGTAATTAGTTAAATGGTGCGCGCAGTTTGTGCATGTCAGCAATACACCATTGGTAATAATTTGCCAAGCCTAATATGCTTTGTAGTTGTTCTATGTTTTTCGGTGCCAGCATCTTTCTAATAGCAGTCGCTCTATTCTGATCTGGCCGTCTGCCATCTTTATCAATGATATGTCCTAGGTACTTGCCTTTTTAGTAAGAAGAATTCACACTTGTCTTCTTTGACCTTAAACCCATAATTTTGTATTCGACTCAATACTTGTTTGATATGGTTTGCATGTTCCGCCATGCTTTTGCTCGCTATAATGATGCTAATGATGTTATCCAAGTATGCGATGGCGGTGTCAAGGTCGCCCAGCATGGTATCCATGACCTGCTGGAATATAGTAGGTGCTACCTTGATCCCGAACGCGAGCCTATCGTATCTGGACAAACCCCGATGGGTATTAATACAGAGGAGGTTAGCGCTTTTGTCGTTTACAGTAATTTACAAATAAGCATCGCTCAGGTCGACCTTAGAAAGAACTTGCCGCCATTTAATTTTGTGAACTTTTCCTCCGCGCTGGGTAATAGATACTGGAATTCGTCTAATAACCCATTGATTCCGTTCGAAAAGTCGGCGCAAACGCGAATTTCCCCGGACCTTTGTTTTACATAGATTGTTGACGTAGCGCACTCACTGTATTCACTTTTAGACAGAATACCGATGTTTTACAATCCGTCCAGTTCCTGATTTATCTTGTTCAGGGATGCGAAAGGGACGTTGCGTTTTTTTTAAAAACCCGGTTGTGTGCCCGCTTTCAGCATAAAATCCGCGGCCATTTTTGTACACCTCCCCAAACCAGGAGTGAATACATCTGGGACTTCTTTAAAGCTAGTTATTAGTTTCTTAGTTTCAGCTGGAAGGCTTCTATTTTTTTTTTTTTTTTTTTGCAAAATGTAAAGATAGGTAAGTCCCAAAGGTTAAACCCATCCATTCAATCAGAGCTGAACAGGTTTTCACTATTTTTTAATACATATATATTGAGCCTTTTAGTTTTTTCCAGCAATGTATCGTTGGTGATTAATTCACCCTCAAAATTAATTTTATTGCCGTTGATGGCTTTTGCTGTTCTATGAGTTCTTGGCATAGTAGGTTTTCGTAATTTCTTCCATATTTTGAAGTTTAGTATTGTAAGATCCGTCTAACTGAAATTTGATATCCATGTCGAGAATTTTGACCGTTACGTATTTACGTAGGGGTTCTTCTAAGGCGTCTCGGTTTATTGTTTGACGCACTCGGCTATTGTTCTGATTTTTTCTGCAGTGAGAGCTTTTTCCTATTTTATTGCATATGAGGCATCTTTTTGTTAAGAATGGACAATCCTTGACCCAGCGTTTACCACCACATCTGAAACAAGGCCTCGATGCTTTTATTTTTCAGAGTTTTGGTGGTAATTTTGTGTGTACCGTCTTATATTGTAGATCGGCGTTTTTTTTCTTTGTTGTTTTTTTAATTGCGATGCCCGCTTTGATATTTCTCGCATCATTTTTATTATTTCCACTTTTTAACAATCCTCAGTCAATTTTTGCAGTGCTAAGTTCGGTTCGTTTTCTAACTTCGTTAGAACTCTGCGCCTGATTCCCGCATCTTTTCCTGAAGTTATACCCTGTGCAAAAGCAAGGCATTTAAAATTATCTGCTGTTAATTCCGACAACTTAAAATCGTCGCAATGTTTGTTGACTACCCCTGCGTATGTGGCAAAGTCGTTATTATCGTCGTTGGCCACGTTTAAACATCTTCATCTGTTATGGAAAAGATGTTCTGGGAGAAAACAATTCTGTTAGCAGATTGACCGTTTCGTTCAACGATAACTCCGCGGTTTACCATGGCAAGATAAAGACCACGAATTTGTCTGTCCAATCGTTTCAAGCTTACGTACTAGCAGTCTGGTCTTCTCATCAGACCAAATAGCGCAGTCGATATTAAAAAAGTCTTCATATCTCCTGAAATAAGCTGTGAATGATTTTTCATCTTCTTCTTGAAATTATCTGTTGCGGACTATATCATATATTAGGAAAAAGCTGAATCATTTTCTGCGTGTGCGTTACTTTTCAAAATTTGTGTCATTAGTTCCTCTGTCTGTTGTTGGCGCTCGGATGATTGTTTCTGATGTTCCATTAATTGTTCGGACAATTGTTTCTGTAATTCGACTTATCGTTCCTCTAGCTTTTGGTGATGGTTTGCCACCATTTCCTGTTTTCCCCCCCCATTTATCCCATAAGTCCTTTTGCATTTTTTTTTTCAATTTGCAGTTTCGTTAACTAAACCAAAGCCGACCTTAGCTCCTCCATCTTGTTTTCTTGGTTAGTTCAGAAAGAGAAAAAAGTATAGATTTAGTCTTTTTTTTTATCTCGTCCGTCAGGAAAGAGAATTTTGTACTTTGCTTCTTGTTTTCTCTTTTTGCAAATACCAGGCAGTAACTAATGATTATTTCCACATTATTTGAAACCGTTGGGAAAAATATGTTTCATAATAAAATGTTCTTTGCACTTAACAATTTTAAGATGCTTAAGTTTTCTTTGGAAAAAAAGAAAACAAAACTATTCAATACCTTAACGTAAAAATGGCAA
The DNA here is from genome assembly GCF_053919585.1 of Euprymna scolopes. Lineage (NCBI taxonomy): Eukaryota > Metazoa > Mollusca > Cephalopoda > Sepiida > Sepiolidae > Euprymna > Euprymna scolopes. The sequence continues at coordinate 28,299,246 of NC_136524.1, read as the reverse complement.
ACAAAGGACAAACGGGACGGTTCGTAGTCGAAAAAAAATAATGTATATTTTTCCAGGGGTGGGGACAATAGAGAATGGAGTTAAGAAATGTAGGAAAATACAAAGAAAATGTTGATCGATTAGATGGAGAGATGTAAATGAACTAGTCCAATTACGTTTAAGAAATACATACGACCTTTAGTTTCACTACTAATTTCTCTTCGTTTTAGCACCATGCCACGAAAAAAGGAAAAAAATATCGCGAGGAAGGTGCTTTGACTCGAAATTTTTTTTATTGTAAACGAATAGATAATTGTTTACTTTATATAAAAATATTTACGTTGCATTTCGGCTCATACATATAAAACATACGTATTTCAATGTAAGTATATATATATATATATATATATATATATATATATATATATATATATATATATATATATATATATAAGAGCAAATAGTTGATAAAGCATGTTAAAAAACACTTTGAAAAAAAGTTAAAACATATTTAATCTGAAAAAGAAACACTAGATAAGTGGATAGTCCTTAATCCACGGAGTTTCGAAGAAATACTTTTCTTTCTCATCAGAGGGTAGGAATTAGCAAAATGCGGGATCGGATTTTGCATGCAAAAGTATTTGATGAAGCAACAAGTAAGTCAAAGATCTTACTTGATAACAAAAAGTGAAGCAGAGAGAATATGGTGAAGAAAAAGGTTATTACACGTGAATGGATAGTCTGGTGACAGTAAAATTAAAAAATGTAAATCCAAGAAAGTGAGTTAAATTTCCATTCGCACAAGTAAAATCCAAGGAAATCACGTAATTGGAAAATGATCCAAAATAATCCAAAAGGCCGAAATCCGTGGAATAAATTCCAATAATATTATTAAAAGAAAAATAAGATGTACGTTGGACATAGCTGCCGAGACAAAGTGTAATAATAATTTTTTATTATATATATATATATATATATATGGCTAGATAAATAGATAGATGGATACCTAGATAGATGGATAGCAAGATAGATGTATGACTGAATAGATAGATAAGTAGATGGATGGATAAATATATGGATAGATAAATAAATACAAAGATAGGTAGGTAGGTAGGTAGATAGATAGATAGATAGATACATGAATGGATGGATGGCTAGATAAATAGATAAATGGATAGATAGATAAATAGCGAGATATGAGCAGACTGAGACTAATAGATAGAATTAGAATATCGTGATGAATACATTCTTCACGGATCGTATTCGTTCTTATTAAATAGGAAGTTGTTTTGCGAATAAGCATCGAGCGGTTTATTAGATGTCTTCACGTCGTCTGTTAACAATGAAAGACGCCAGAACAACAGAGTTTATTAGGTGGCAATATGACCTGAAGTGAAGTTGAAGCGTGCTACAAACGAGAATTCCGTGTACGTGACTTTCGGTATGACACATCGAGAATATGGAGAGTTATGGAAAACGTGACAAATGAACAAAAACGAAAGCAGCATATTAACGTGCTTGTTTGAGTCTTTGTATGCAAACATGTATGTATGTATGTATGTATGTATGTATGTATGTATGTATGTATGTATGCATGTATGTATGTATAGAAAAATAAAAAGGTACAAACCGTGTTATTTGTTCATCAACGTTTCATCCTTATTTCGAGACCTCCTCTGGAAATAAGGATGTGTGTGTGTGCGCACGTGGGTAAGAGGGGCATTTATGTGGATGCGATAAATTAGATGCGCAGATGGTTGAACGTTTTAAATTCTCCAGAATACAGAAACATCAAACTTCGACTAATATAGGAGATTATGAAGCAAATGTTAAAAACTAATATATATATATATATATATATATATATATATATATATATATATATATATATATATATATATATATATATATATACAGTGATGATCATATTTATTGGCACGGTAAAATAAAAGTTAAATTTTGTCTAATAAATTCTAAAAAAGGGATTAAATTAAAGAAAATAACAAAGTATATTATGTATTTTTAACTGGCCTTTCCGATGCAGCAATCGGATTTTAGAAAAAATAAATAACAAAGGAACAACAAACATAATTGCAAAAAACCCTTGTTCAAAATTATTGGCACGATTTATTTAATAATCAATTGTATAGCCTTTGGCCTTGATTACCTTCCTCAGTCGCTTTTCATAGTTTACAACCAAGTTGTTGCACTCTTCAGTAGTAATTTTAGCCCACTCTTCCTGACAATAATCCTCCAATTGAATAAGATTCTTAGGCTTCCTTTGCATTACCCTCAATTTTAATGTTCTCCATAAATTTTCAATTGGATTAAGGTCTGGGCTTTGTGATGGCCACTCCAAAACATTAATATGATTGTCCTCAAGCCATTTCTTAGTCAGTTTAGCCGAATGCTTTGGGTCATTATCTTGCATGAACCACCAACGACGACCAAGTGAGAGCTCTTTAGCAGAGTCTTTCAGGTTTTCATCCAATATTTTAACATAATCTTCCTTTTTCATGCTACCTGTGACCTTAACAAGTCGCCCTGGTCCAGAGGCAACAAAGGATCCCCAAAACATCAAACTGCTTCCACCGTGCTTCACTGTGGGTATGGTGTTCTTAGGCAGGAAAGCTTCGCCAGATTTTCTGTAAATATAAGACACTTTATTATGGCCAAATAACTCTATTTTCGTTTCGTCAGTCCATAGAACACGTTTCCAGAATGCAACATCTTTATCAATATGACGTTTTGCAAAGGCTAGCCTTGCTTTCAGGTGCATAGACGAAACCTTAATGAACACATAATATGGTTTACTCCTTCTCTCTCTCTCCCCTTCTCTCTCTCTCTGTCTCTGTCTGTCTGTCTGTCTGTCTGTCTGTCTGTCTCTCTCTCTCTCTCTCTCTCTCTCTCTCTCTATATATATATATATATAATTTTCAGTCTCACAACATTCATTCCGTTTTACTACTTTAAATCGACCATATTTATAGATCGGAAGAACGTATTTTCGAAAATTTATACGTCTTTCACAAATCATTTTAGTGAGTTGGCCGATGATTCTAGACCTTGAATAAGTTCATAGTTGAAATATGTTAAATCATACGTAGCGAAAATCATTAGTAACGAAAATATTTGTTTACAAAATATATAATAAAATAGAGCTGTACTATTTGAAAAATATTTTGTAGACACTATATTTTCATAAGAGTAATCCCTCTAAATAAGACGTCCGCTGACTCTCTTCTCTTTTATTTCTCTGATATATATATATATATAAAGTGGCGCCAAAAAGAAAGTCCGCATTTGTCATTGTTTCAAAATCGCAAATTTAAACAACCTATACCTCATTTGATTCGCCTTTTATTTCTCTATAATTTTACTTGTTTATATTTGACTTTTAATTCTAGCGTTCACGTCAATTTAAAAAAATACTAAAAATCGAGAAGGCAAAAAGAAACTCCGCACAATAGAAAATTTTTATTTAAATGTAACTTTAGAACATCAATGCAACACAAATACAACAGGAAGAAATTTTACAGACTGCAATCCTTTGGGAATTCCTTTAATTAGACTTTAGCAATACTCCAGTGAAAGGGTATCCCACTTTTCTTTAATTTTTGTCCAAAGTGCTTCCAAATTTGAAATTTTATCATTGCGTAGCTGTAATGCCATACATTTTCGATAGGATTAGGGTTTGGAGATTGTGCAGGCCAATCCAAACACGGAATATCATGCACTTCAAGGAACCTATTGACATTGCCAGCTGTATGAATGGAAGCATTATCCTACATAAAGATGGGATTATCATCTAAATTCCGGTCAAAGTAGGGTAGAAAATGCTCAGTCAACATTAATGTATTTGATCGAATTAATCCGACCTTGCAAGCGAACTATAGGTTCTGGACCATTGGCACTAATAACGCCCCACACAAAAACTGAACCTCCACACCTTGCACCGTTGAAAATGCACCTAGGATTAAATTCTTCGTCCTTCCTTCGACAGGCGTATGCCTACCATCACTACTTAGCCTATTGAACTTGCTTTCGTCGCTAAAAATCACATTCGACAAATATGAATATTCATGATCTTCATTGCATCTAACGAAGTCTAGATGGCGCTTTTTGTTCTTTACAGAAATCATTGGCTTGCATCTTGCAACACAGCCTCGCAAATTAAATTCCTTCAATCTGTTCGTAACCGTAGAAAGAAAGCACTTTTAAACAAGATTACACTACTGTTCGATTTAGGGAGCTGTTTCAAATGTTTCTGAGGCTGCGGATCTTCCCTGTAAGAAGTAACTCTAGGACGGCCAGATTTAGGGGCATCAGGAACACTACTGGAGTCATTCGTACCGTTTTCTCATTATATTTCAATCTGCTGCCGATTTCTCGATTGGATAACCAGGAAGGTGGAGATTAATGAGCTCCTGACGATCACTAAGAGAAAATCGAGGCATATGGACTAAATGTTACGTTGTATAACCTGGAACAACAACAATTACGATTAGAGATGCTTTGCTGCGTATTGGTGGATATTTGAAACTGATTTAGGGGCGATAATTTAAGCGGGTTTTAAGCGAATTTGTTGTTTAAACAGTTACATTAAATTTAATTAAATTACTGGTGTCATTCGTACCGTTTTCTCATTATATTTCAATCTGCTGCCGATTTCTCGATTGGATAACCAGGAAGGTGGAGATTAATGAGCTCCTGACGATCACTAAGAGAAAATCGAGGCATATGGACTAAATGTTACGTTGTATAACCTGGAACAACAACAATTACGATTAGAGATGCTTTGCTGCGTATTGGTGGATATTTGAAACTGATTTAGGGGCGATAATTTAAGCGGGTTTTAAGCGAATTTGTTGTTTAAACAGTTACATTAAATTTAATTAAATTACTGGTGTCATTCGTACCGTTTTCTCATTATATTTCAATCTGCTGCCGATTTCTCGATTGGATAACCAGGAAGGTGGAGATTAATGAGCTCCTGACGATCACTAAGAGAAACTCGAGACATATGAACTAAGTATTCGGTGTATAATCCGGAACAACAACAATTACGATTGAGATGCTTTGTTGCCTAAAATATTTTAAGCAGGTTTTAAGCTCATTTGTTGCTGCGGAGTTTCTTTTTGCCTTCTCGATTATAAGTTATTTTTTTAAATCGACGTAAACACTAGGATATTCCAATTAAAAGTCAAATATGAACAGGTAAAATTATAGAAGAATAAAAGGCAAATCAAATGCGGTATAGTTTGTTTAAACAGTTACATTAAATTTTTTAATTTGTAGTTTTTGAAAAACTGACAAGTTCGGGCATTTTTTTTGGCGCCACTATATATATATATATATATATATATATATAACACAAGCTTCTTCAGTCTTTGACACACTATGGATCTCACGAAGGGGTGCATGCGCGTGAAATTTTTGCGCAATCTTCAACCACACCTTTCTTGAATCGACATTTTTAAGTACCAGTGGCAAGTGAAGTGTATGCACAGGACGACTAATATATATATATATATATATATATATATATATATATATATATATATATATATATATATATACTAGCAGTACGTTGCCCGGGATTGAATGAGAACCTTTTTGTATTCTACACTTCATATACTTTTATTATCATCGATATCAGTGAAATCGTCCATTTTTCAATCTAATCAATTGATTGCCTACTCTATTCGGTAATCCTTCGCGACGCATCAGAAGGAACTGAAATGCCTCTCGAAAGTGATAGTAAACTATACATAGTAGTCTACATTGCACTGTAGAGAAACTACTGTTTATTTTTATAAATTATTTGAAATGCCTTGAAGTAAAATTTAAAAACCAGAAGTGAAGTATCTTGGTTCACTTGTATTCTAAACAGAAACATGCATTCTGAACGCTCCCTGTCTTATCAAAGAACCTACTGTTGATTTTATACGCCCGACCCTTCTGTTTGTGCAGTGATCAAACTTCTCAAATGCACTTGTGATATCAGACTGCATAAAAGTGCTCACTTTTATAAAAATCGAACTGTGTCTGCTTTAATTGGCCTTTTTTTTATACTGATTAGATGTATTTTAATACAAAATTTGAACCAGATTAAAGTCCCCCCCCACGGAGTAATGTTGGCATAGTTAAAAGGGACTTTCTCTGATAACATTTCAAATGATTAGCGATGAATAAAACTATCTCCTCGTAGCGTCCAATAAGATTAGTCCAATCTCCGTTGAAAGCGTTCGGGGATCATGTTGGCTGTGTTTTTGTTTACCATATAGTGTTAAAGATTTATAAATACGCGCAGCAAATTTCTTGATATCATTCTGTTGAAACAAGGGCGTAGCTAACATTTCATCGCTTTTATGTTCCTTTGAATTATCACCCTTCGATCTCTACAACGAGCCTACGCGTTCTGAAAGCGAAGACAGTTTTTAACCCCAATTAACAATCTATTTAGCCTAGCAACCCTGGAGTCTTTCAACAAATTAAGAGCTTAATAATGTCTATAAATAAATATAATCGGCAGTATCAGCGCCATCTGTGTCAAATCCAAAACGCTCTAATTGCGTACCGACTGAACGGTTGACGTCATATTGTCAACTAACCAATCATCTACTGACAATTAAGGCATCCATGATAGCAGCCCTGGAAAATATGACCTTTTAATTTGGCCAGATGTAGGCAGATGAATGCATATATACATTTACGTAAGTCAAAGCCTGTGTGGATAGCAATTATAGAAATGTACAGTTAAATGCGTACTCGCATACAGGAACGTACACACGCTTCTATCCATTACAGTGCAACGCTACACTTTTGGTTGACATCCGTTGTTTAAGAGGCAAAGCTATAATATATAAAAGGCAAGTGTCTGTGTGTACGTATGTTTGTCCAGCTAAAAGTAATAAAAATAACTACAAAACAAACTTCAACAAAGTTGATATATTCTTGATCGACGTTGTCCCGGATGAGTAATATCTAAAATAAAAAATATCAATTATACATTATTTAACAGCCCACTTCCTATCTCCATCAAGGATGAAGACGGTTCAGATTGCTCAGCCATTTATAATGTTATCTATTATATAAAGTGGAGATGAATAACTTATACTCTTATTATCTCCGTATATAATATTTTGATTGCACAAATTCCTTTCCGTACCAAAGTACCGTATGTTTGCAACAACATATGCCACATACAAATTTAATTTGTCTAGACTATTAGCCGCTATCTTATGTAACTTTAGAACGACATTTCAGACACAGTTGGTGGTTATAATAGAATCCTACATTTCTTCCTAGGAGCAGCATCATCATAATCACAACCATCTTTAGAAGAAGTAGTTCCTATTCCCCCCTCCTAAATATTAAGCCAAGACCGGAAGGAAATATACACATTCTACAGACATTGTTCTTACACTCTTCATAACTGGATCATAAACTCATAGTTATAACACAGTCTGCCCATTTCCCGCTTAAAAAAATAATAAATTCTCCCTTCTAAAATTCTGCTTATTCTCATTGGCTGAGAGCTGATAATTCGATTATTTCGGAATCTACATCTTAATACATAAACGAACGCTCCAGAACTTTTCTCTACAAAGAGGCAATCGCTTAAAAACAGATACAAGCATATATATATATATATAGTTTTTTATTTTTCTTTATATATAAATTCATATTCCTGTCTGTTTGTTGAGTTGTTCACAATTTGATTAATATATACAAAAGGTCCGCTACTTTACTCTTTCATTTAATTCTATATATAGGATGATTCTTGCAAAATATACAATTAAGAGTCCACCTCATATACAATTAAGAGGCCACCTATTGTATTAAGGAAAATCGTTTTTACTAGCGAGAAGCGTTCTATTTAAAATTGTCATTTTATAAATTTTAGATAACACATTAATTGATAATTTTCTCAATTTAATTTATTTGGAATTATTTCCTACATCGACTTTTTTAAAGACGTAGATTTATCTCCCCCTAGGAACTTAAGAAACATAAGAATAAACTTTTCACCAAATAAAATAATTTGAGAATCTCAATAAGTATCTAGCTTGAAAAAATAATTCCGTGTAGACAGACAATTTTTTTTTCTTTTAAATATAAGAAAACACGAATAAATTGAAAAAATTAATTTGTTTATTTTTAATATTCTTGAAACGGCTATGCAGAAACTTTGACTTCTTCGAATTCAAACTTCAGCCATACTTTTAGAAATAAAAAAAGCCGCTCCCCACTACCAAAAAGTAAATTTAAACCCCCTCTAAAAAAGTAAATAAAAAATTCCTTTATTTATGAAAAAAAAAAGCCAGTGAAAAAAGTGTCTTTACAAACAATTAAAAGACAAAACAAAACGAAAAACGCATATAACGCACGCGTTTGGCTATATTTTCTTCGGTCGTTCGGACACTCGCTACAATTGTTATTGAAACAAAAGTTGTTTTGATTCATTTTTATTTGTTTTTATTTGGGGGGGGGTCTATTTAACGCACAGACAACAAAAAGTGCTTATTGTATCCCTTCTGCCGAAATAGGGTATCACCTACTTCTTGTTTTGGACGAATACATTTACATGTTTTATCCGTTCTTTTATTTTTGAAATTGTTGCCCATGATGAAACTCATTAATATCCTTAGGTGTGGTCAAACGGTACTTCAACCCGGGCAATGTCAGGTACATATGCTAGTATATATATATATATATATATATATATATATATATGTATGTATGTATATATATATATATATATATATATATATATATATATATATATATATATCATGCCATGCCATATCATATCATATAATATCAAATATCATATTCATGAAAGTTGAATCAACATAACTCATTCCATCATTGAATGTCTTAATTTGCTTCATTTTGTGTCTACCCGTTGCACTTTTGCATTGTATTGTCTTCTATAATTTACCTTTATATTACACTAGCAGGGCCGCTCGGCGTTAGCCGGGGCCATAAAATATCTGAATATAAGATCTTAAATAGTGTTAATTTTCTCAACTCCTCATCGAAGAGCAATTCCATTTTTTTTACCTGAAGAATGTAAAACAACATCAAAGATGCCTACAGAATACTACTAGAACTAAGTTTCTCCAACTTCCTTTTTCTTTGTAGAGAAATGCAATAGTAAAGAAACGATAAAGTAAGCCCGAAGTTAGCGTCTTTTAATTTTAACAATTTATCACTCATTTCCTGAGCTGTATGATAACATTAAAAATTGTGTTTAATTCTTGATAGTATTCAATGATAACAATGGTAATTTAACCCCCCCCCCAAAAAAAAGTATGACTTTTTTTTCTTTTTCATCTGAACATAGATATTATTTTTCCGGGATTACGTTGATATAAAAATACCAACTTGTTGGGGGTTGTTATGTAGTGTTGAAGTTTTAGCTGGATATACAAACATACACACGCACCGTGACAACTGGTCTTTATATAAGAGAAGATATATTTTAAATCTTGAATGGGAAGTATGTGACATGTGCTTTATTAATATTATGTTAGGTTTATAATGGACAATCAATTCCATACATCTTTAAACCCGAAACAAATCGTTAGAATGTTTTCCTATTAAAGCTTCGAAATGTTATCTAATAAAATTTTAGCTAAAGTCAGTATGACATTTATGTCCAAAATTTAAGTATATGTATAACAATTATTTGCTGATACCCACTACAACGCTGTTTTTTATTGATCGTGATATATTTGAAATTTCAGGTGAAAATGGCGGTCCAGCAAACTGGTTTCCTCCGACACAAACGCGGCTTCAAATCTTTGACCGAATTCTTTCCCGAAGAAGGAAAAACAAATTTTCTTTCCCGAAATGACAAAAGAAACACCAAGACTGAAAGTAAGCGGTTATCTCTGCTGCCAGAACCCACCGATCCATTCTATCCAAAGCAGTGGTACTTGGTAAGTTTAAATTATTTTATTTCTATTTATTTATTTAAATATCAATTTACTTGTATGTACTTCCAGTGTCACAAAAACCCATCATCATCGCAAACATTAATTAATGAAAACGAACTACCTCACTTTATAGTCGCTCTTTATCAGTTAAAAGTCATTAAAACCATTTCCTCTCCAAAAATTTTCAAAACAAAAAACATGACTGTCTGTTTACGATTTCCAATTGACTGTTGTATTTTATAATTAAAAAAAAAGCACGTTGAGAGGAAACGGTAAGTTTTATTTTATTTTAGATTCTTTTAAAATAAAAAAAATATGTGCAAGTTAATTGAAATATATCTCTTTATAATTTATATTAAAAATTATTCAGGAATAAACAGTGTGATGTGTGTTGAATTTACTTTGGAAAAAGTGTAAATTTTAAAAATTAATTCTTTTAAGCTTTAAAACGTTAAAAAAGAATTAACTAAAAAATTGTTTTAAATTCATCGTTATTTGTTTTATTTTTTTATTTATTTTATTTATAATGTATTTAAAAATTTTCAACCATCGAGTAATTTCCAAGGTTTCTGCTAATTATTATTATTATTATTATTATTATTATTATTATTATTATTATTATTATTATTATTATTATTATCATTATTATTATTATTATTATTATTGTTATTATTATTATTATTATTATATTATTATTATTTTTATTTATTATTATTATTTATCATTATTATTATTATTATTATCATTATTATTATCATTATTATTATTGTCACACAGACCAAAATTAGAGATGGTTCATTGACAACAAACGGTTGTGATCTGGAGTCTGGGTGACAACAAGTCTCCTCAGATTTCCAATACTCTCCACTTCTTTCAATAAACTTTTCAAATAACTTTGTATTATCACAGCAGCCGATTTCCAATGACTTCTCGCTGGCAACGAACATTAATCTTCATTTGGATCTGGATGGCAATAAGCCTAGTCTTCCATTTTTCTGTCTTCCGAGTTGTGTACTTTTCCATTAGAAGTAAAACAAAAAGATAAATGAACAACACACGGAAAGCTGAAAATTGTAGAAGCCGATAGGTTATTTAATAGTGTCAAGGTTTGTTATGAGTGTTGATCCAAGAAATCACGGGCAAAATCTATTTAAAATGAATTTCATGAGTCAGGCTTTGTTTAAAGTTAAAAGAATGATCATGTTTTAATGCGTGAGAGAATAGTGCATTTAGGAAATTGCTATTTTTAAAAACCTCTAGTTCATTGATGATCGTAAGTGATAAGTTATTTGTATTTTGTATTACAAATTAAGCTGCAGACCAGCTTAATGCGGGTACTGGTCTCCCGCTTTATGGCTTTTTATATCAGAGATTTGCTTCTCCTAGAAAGGTTGCCTTCTAGCCGCCCTCCTCACCAAACAAGTCTGGTGGAGGAACCAGTTTAGTCGCCGGTGACCCGACCATGAGGCAGGTAGTACTGGGTTACATGGTACCAGTAGCATATGACATGACCTAACATACATACATACATACATACATACATACATACATACATACATACATACATATAATGATAGCAGATCAGTTATTACATGCTTCCAGCCTGTAAGGTCTACACACGTCACAACTTTTCCATCCACAGGACTTTTTTTTATAAACAAATGTCTGAGGGAGTATCTGTACCAATAAATTATTACCAAGTTTTAGCTTTGTACGACAGCTAATTCTCTCTCTCGGTTCAAAATGTTGACATCCAGCAAGATAGCTAGCAACAAGCCAAACTGTAAACAAGCTTAATGCGGGTACTGGTCTTCTGCTTTATGGTTTTAAATCAGAGATTTACTTCTCCTAGATGGATTGCTTTCTCCATAGCTTACGGGAGTCTTCTACACCCCAATCCTATTCGATCCATATCTGGGAGTTAGGTGCTGGGCACCAGAGCATATTCTACACACCGGTGGGTCAGCATATGGTTTCTGTCGGACATGTATTTTTTTTTGTTTATGTATTAATTTATTTAAATTGATTTGAAGCTAATTAATTAAATTAATTTAATTGGTCCCATCATCACCGTCGTTGTGGTTGCTGGGGAGTTCTGCCATTTTGGACGCTCCTTCGGTTTGGGATTTGCACATACACCGCAACTCATATATATATATATATATATATATATATATATATATATATATATATATATATATATATATATATAACTCATATATATATATATATATATATATATATATATATATATAATGTTAAAACCAATTTTATTCAAAAAGTTATTGTAGCAGACTGCTAGTCAAAAGTTATTGTGGCAGGAAATACTATCTTAAACTTAGCACATAAACCGAACAGACCGACTGTGCTGCTTATAGAAAATCTCGTACTAAGGTTCAATCAGATAACACCGCTGATAGAACTGCGACGATGTATATAAATTCATCAAACAAGAAAAAAAAAAAAATAAACAACGAAAAAACTGATATAAAGATTCATACACCAAATCAATATAATTAATTATTCGCTATTAGCAACTTCAAGTGTATTCCCTGAATTTATTGTATTTATTTGCTTCCGCACCAAAGCAAATTAGGCACAAGGCCGTTTTTAATGTGGGGTAAAAAACTGCTCCCCTAAAAGTAGGCAAAAAGAGGGCACTCTGGTTACCAAAAATAATAATTGTCCCAGTATAGAGGGTTTCCCCTCCATTGACTGGTACAAATTGTCTTAAGTGCAGCATCTGCAGAACAGATACTACACTTTGATCCCCGCCCGCGGAAGCAATTACGATTTAAACCATGGCAGGCACATGTTATCTTTGCTTATATAAAGTTAAGTTGGTGTATATGTTTCTATTTTTGCATATGCAGGATTCACACATAAACTAATGACCCGATTATTCGAAAATGAATTAAATGATCCTAATTATGATATAATAAAATTATTAATTTTTATGTAAATTATAAAATTATTAATTCCATCTACTAACTAACTAACTAATGAATTAATTTTATTCAAACAATTTTCACTGCATAAATATATGCAAATAATAGGGGGGAAATAAGTTCAATCAAGCGACTGACACCCTTTCTAACTCAACAATAAACAACAACATATGCAAATAATAAATAAAATATTTATCAATATTCAAATTTTATTTTTAGCTGCAATATTTTAAGTCTAAAAAATTCTTATTTTTTACTTTACTAGAATATCTTGTTCTTTACTTTTCCAGGTTGAATTTCTTGTCCTTTACTTTTCCAGGTTTAATAAAATCTTAAGAATATTACTTTTCATGCGCGCATTTTTCCATGATTTTTCCAGGCATTGCTATTGTATTAATATATAAATTTATAATATTTATTAATGATTGTCAAAAAAAATTAGCTCTCAAACACACATTTATGCAATATTTATCATTCAATCACAGTAGTTCCGAGCCAGGGTCTCTACCGAGACTGCGGTTCATGAATTCGTGATCTGTATAGAGCGTAAACTAACAAAAAAGAAGATGGCACTCGGTGTCTTTTTAGATATCGCTGGAGCTTTTGACAACATATCCTTCAGTAGTATGTTCAAGTCGCTACGAGAACTCAATGTGCCACCAGTACTCATCCGATGGATTGAGTATATGGTGAGGCACAGAACAGTTCAAGTAGAACTACTGAGGGCAACTGTTAAAAGGGAAGTAGTTAAATGAAACCCCCAAAGTGGGATTTTATCACCTTTACTATGGAACTGTATGCTGAATCCTCTTTTAAAGGAGTTTAAAAATAGGAATATTTATGCCCAGGCTGATGCTGATGACATCGCAGTGTTGGTTGCGGGTTCAAAAGCATCATTGGTCAGACGCATTCCCAAAATGGCATTAAATATTCCTAATAAATGGTCTAATCGAAATGAATTAGAATTCAGTAGCCGTAAAACAGAAATGGTCTTGTTTGCATATAAAAGGAATTGCCAACTTGGTGACCTTTTTCTGAGTGGACAGAAATTGAAACTTTCGCAGGAGGCAAGGCTGTTAGGGGTAATCCTCGACAGTAAGCTAACCAGGAAAAGCCACATAGAAAAGATTTCCCCCAAGGCGACTGCAGCCCTTATGCAATGCAAACAAATTGTGGGGAAAACCTGGGCAGTTAACCCGCATATAATGAGGTGGATATACATTGCTATGGTATGTCCCATTTTGTCGTATGCATGTGTTTCCTGGATCCGCGGGACAGAGAAACTGTACTTGAGGAAGAAACTCCAGAAGGTACAAAGACTTGCTTGTTTAATGACTTCTTCAGCATATCCGAGCACACCTACTGGAGCATTGGAGATGCGGTTGAATATCCCTCCGATTAAAGAATTCCTGAAGGCAGAAGCGATACGGGGATCCTATAGAATAGATCTCATGGGTCTGTGGTGGTCAATATCTGTTGGGACTACTGGAAAAACAAAGAGTCACGTGGATTTGTGTAATGAGGCTAGGAAGGAACTACTGCTCTTGCATGTGCCGGGTGACCTTATGACTAAAACCAGATTATTTGAAAAGCATTTCACATGTATGGTTTATGACAGAACAGGCGCAAGAGATTACGAAAAAGAGCTGGAAAGCAACGTAATCAAATGCTATACTGATGGATCTTAAATGAATGATAGGATTGGTGCGAGTGTTTATATAGAATACTCAAACCACCTCACCTGTCAAAAATCTTATTATCTTGGTAAACTGAGGACGGTCTTCCAGGCAGAAGTCTTCACCATACAGGTATCATCGGATACAACACCAAACAACAGTCATGAGCTGGCACCATTGGATGTGGTACCAAACAACACCCCCGCCTTCACCGAAGAGCAGGATCTCAGACCTAAGTCTGACAAGTCAGCTCTAACATTCGGTAAACATCACGACAAAAACCGAAGAAGAAGGAGAGATAGCGCATGTTTAAGGCTTTTGAATCTGAGGTTCTGATCATGGAAGAGGTTCAGCAACAGGAAATAGCTATCCTTTCAGATAGTCAGGCAGCTATTAAAGCATTGGAGAATAGTACGGTAAGATCCCAAGCCGTACTGTGCTGCATTGAAAATCTAAACCATCTAGGAAAAGAAAACCGCATATCTATTTCATAAGGAGAGTTAAAAAAAAATTAGTTATTAAAAAAAAGTTCGGTTTTTTAATTTAAAAAAAAACGATACACGGGATTGAACCTAAAATCTTTCCACCAACCCCCGGTACTCTAACCGTTACGCTAACATGTCATATTGGCAAAATTCGCAGTAAAAAATATTCATATACAAAAAAAAGTTATGCAAAATAAAAAAAAAGCGTTAGTCACTTATGTATGTACTTACTCTCCTGTTTGTGAACCCACATATTTTGTAGTAACTTTTTTTCTACTGAACCAATTTTCGATTTTTTTATTTCAAAATGTAGCTAATGAGGTGTTCTATCCAACTATATAACCGGTTTGAAATTTGGTTGCGAACAGAATTAGTGGTGGGGATTTGAATGTGTCTCAATTCATTCAATTTCGGACTTAAGCATATATTCAACCACTACCGTGGTTGAATGATAAATATTCCACAAATTTCAGTTTCTCTAGAGTAATTTAAAAGGATTTTAGAGGAAATAATATGGCCACAAGATCACCCACTTGATAATTTATATATTTCAGATTTGAAAATCAATTTGACCGTAGTTATTAGACAATATTGTAATTAAGATTATCTAAATTTTCAATTTCGTAAGATTCCTTAAGCTTAATATGAATCAAAATCAAATAACGAATTTTAATCAACATTAGAATAAGGATTGCAGGCATAAAGTTTAGTATTGTTATATTTTGTTTTTATTTATCGTAAGGAGGCATAACATTTGTGCAAAACTATTTTGATCGGGGGGGGGATTTAATTTTACCCGCCCTAGGACAAGTATTTATATGGCATAATCACGTTTGACTCACCGGTTCCTGTCAGATCACTGAAGTTAAACAACGATGAGCCTGGGCAATATCAGATGGGTGACCATTTGGGACTTCCAGGTGCTGTATGTGTTCTCTGCTTATCTTGGCCTTATTTTCAGTCATCCTGGACTTCTCCTTGCCACTGGACTCAAACAGTGTTGATTCAGGAGAGGTGTGGTTAGGGATTGTGCAACCCTTGCCTCACAATTACACACACAGCTACCCCTACAGGGAGTATCCTTTGTCTTTTGAGACTGAACAGAGGCATCGAAGACAGGTATTCTTCTAGTTAGTTATACAAGTCTGCCTAACCACACATATGTTGTATAGAATTTTGTCAACTAAGCTCCAACCCCTGTCTCATCGCCGCAATGTTGCATCACTTTGCCTGTTTTACAAATATTTTAATGGAATGTGTTCTGATGAACTCGTTGCACTTGTACCTCTTCACCATACATTTCCCCGACAAACCCGTTTAGCAAAAAAAAAAAAAAAAAAGCAAAAAGAAAAAAAATCCACCATTGAGGTCTCTTAATGCCAGAAAGCTTTCTACTCTGATAGTTTCTTCCCTCGAACAGCAAAACTAGAATCCCCTTCCTGCTACCTGTTTCCCTGGCTGTATTGATATGCAGAATTTTAAATGTAACGTAAACTAACATCTTGTTAATCTTTCCTAGGCATGTTTCTAAATATTAGTCCCTAAAAATTAAAAGAAATATGTCAGCAAATTGAACTGAACATTTCCAACTTGCCGGCATATTTCTGTATGCATTATCCATCCATCCAAACAAAGATTTTAATGGTTATAAACCGTTTTTGGTGCATGATTACTATTTTCTGTTTATTTTACTGTTATATGACAAGTAGTTTAAGAGTTTATCGGTTAAATATTTTCACACACACATATGCATCTACTGTTTTATTTATGTAGAAATGGTCTCCATTATGCAAACAAATGAGTCTTTTATTTAGAAAGTTCAACACATATTTACATCTTATTTCAAAGAGCTCGGGTTGTTCTTGACCTTCGGGCCGGTATCAAAGTGTAGTATCTGTTCCGGCAGATACTGCAAGCAAAGATCATATTTGGGGGCAACCCACATATAAGACGGTGGTCAATGTAGGGGCAACCTTTCATACCAATTGTCACTATCCAGCTCCCCTACTCCCCGGAGAGCTGGTCTCCACTTCCCCTTCACTCCTCACATTAAAAATCGGCCTTGTGCCTAATTTGCTCGGTGGGGGGGGGCAAATAAATACCCTTATTTCAAAGAGCTGGTTTGTATAAAAGACGCTGTCATGAAAAGATGCGAGAAAAATACTTTCATAGTGTTGTTTTACGTTATATATTGCTAAATGGGGAAGAGTTTTCATTAAAATCTAGTTATTATTATTCATTTAAAATTAAGAAAAGCACACTTTAAAGTGTCAACTGTAAGTGAATAAGCGAAATCACACGACATCGCGTCAAATTCAGTCGCCATCTTATTTTTATTTTGCTTATTTATGCAAGCTTATATAAAATGATTTCCAAGCTTACCTATCTTTGGCCAGGCCTTTATTTATCTCTCTTTCTTTCAAGTCCATCTTTATCACTTACTTTCAACTTTTTCCTTTACTTTACTCTGTGATCTGACCCTGCTAACTTAATTGTTCTAAATATCATCGAGAACTCCCATCCATTCTTTTTGATGTAGCCATACCATCGAAGTCTCCTGTTCTGCACACGTCTCGCTATACTCTCCAGATTTAGTCTTTTTCTGAGGTCACAAGAGGACTTATGTAGACTTGTGTTACACTTCTACCGTATAATTCTCATAACATTACTCTTCATGCAACGCATGTCCTCAACCTTTACTTGCTAGGTTTCACTTCTGTACATCTCACACTGCGTACATATATCTGATAGTCTCTTCCTTTGGTCGATAGTGGTAACACTCTGCTGGTTAATGACTGCAGAAGTTCCATACACTTCATTCACCCCTAACTCTAGCTATCTCACTAGTACCTGCTACAAACCAACCTCTGTTAATATCGATCTAAATGAAATGCATTGTTTAAAAGGATTAGCCGTTGTAGCATCAGATAATCGCTTCAGAGCAATGATATTAATTGCAATTTAATTGAAATATGAGCACTGATTTCTGATGTGCTTAAAGTAAAGACGTTGTCTTGCGCGCTAATTAAACGCGCACCGCATTCGTTGCTGCGATAACGCAAACAATAATGCAATGCCGTAGCAAATGCCTCCATCATCATCAAGGGAGACAACCCACTTTCAACCATCATCTCTGTTTCTATCGTTCGCTTCGTGACCTGAAACCAGCCGAATGACAACAATGAGCATACACAATTGCCATCAGATTCAAGGTTGACATAAATTAAAGGATAATCTCTAACACAATATACAGATGAAGACGGTATTTTGAGGTCGGAAGAAAAACATTAAGTATAAAATCTATACTATTATCAGGTCATGTGTCTTTCTATTTGTTTTTGAAATGGGAATCGCTCCAGAAAAGCCATTGATCCATTTGATGTAAGGTGCTATACAATACTACTTCAATATCAAAAAATAGTCAACAATAAATGTTAGATGGATAGATCCTAACTCAGAAAACAACAATTCTTCACCCTTTGTCAGAAATATCGCTCTCAGAATAGAAACAGTACTTAGTAAACTCACAATGTTTTGGTGACGGCTTCTTTTAGACTAATGGTTTTTTTGGCATTTATTATTTAAGTTCTTTTTATTTATTAGAAGAATACTGTCAAGAATGGAAGCGAAACGATTGGTACTTTTTTTCCAAATCTTATAAGTCATTGGCAGATGTCATGGTGAATAATGGATTTTGTTTTTAAATAAAGTCATAACAACTTTTCATAAAGAACTGCTGTGATCAGATTATATGGTAGTCAGATGGAGCAACGTCTGGCGGATAGGATGGATGTAACAGAACTTCTACACAGCTCCATTCTTCCATCTTATTGTTGAGAATATTTAGCCTTGCATGAAGGGTCGCCGATGTGATTTTTTTTTGTAGTGTTAAATGGTAATGTTTTTTTTTTACCATTGTAATGTTTTTACCATTGTAATGTTATTTTTGGTGGGGGGTGATTTTAAATGGTAATGTTTTTTGGTAATGTTAAATGGTAAAGCCCGTCAAAAACATTTCGATCGAAAGCCGAACGTTTAGGGCTTTACAAAATCTTAGAATCTTTAAAGTTATTGACCGAAAAGGTCATGGCCAATAATGGGTTTTATTTTTGAAGAATAGTTTTTGAATAAAATCATGAGTAATAAACCTTTTCTGCTTTTACCTAATTAATACACGTTGTGTGTTTGTATATTCCCTACAGTCCCAGAATTAGAAATGTTGAAAGATGGCACCATTGTACTATTATTGGAATATTATGTGAAAAGTCAATCAATTGAATCAAAGTAGATTAATTCATACCAGGATTATTACGTTTCACTTATTTTTAGCATTAAACATATTTCCATCGGTTTGTTGCCAAATATTTTGCCATTAAGTCGCATCTAATGGCTTCTATTTTGAACCTCGTGCTACAAGATAAGGCTGTCTGAAAATATTGGCTTCCTGAGACGAAATGCATCTAACACTGAGGTTTAATTATGTTCTGCAAAACCAAAACCAAAAACAGTAACCCACCTATTCCCCCTTTACCTTCTTCCCATTTCCCCTTTTTCTTTCTGTTCCCCCACTTTCTGACTGGTTTCCTAACTTAAAATGTACCAAACATTAATACTGCAACCCTTTTTCCCTCTTCCATTGCAAAACTCATTCATGTTCTGCAGGGCAGGGAACAAAAACGACAAAATCCACTATAAAACAACCAAACCAAACACTACAAACTAGCGATTGAAAATACAAAGAGTTTGAAGAATAAAAACCTTCCACAAAATAACTGGATGCAACATGAATACTATTTCCAAAATAACTGGATTCCGCATTAAATAACCCGAAAATGGTTGATATGCCATAAAATAAACAAGCCAAACTCTACAAATAAATAGTTAAAGATATAAAGAACTTGAAGAATAAAAACTGTATCCAATATAACTGGATTCGGCATTAAATAACTCGCAAAAGTTTGATATGCCATAAAACAAAACAACTAAACCAAACCAAACTCTACAGATAAATATTTGAAGATATAAAGAACTTGAAGCATAAAAATCGTTTCCAAAATAACTGGATTCAGCATTAAATAACCCAAAAAGGGTTGAAATGCCATAAAACAACTAAACCAAACCTATTTCGGACAAAATCTGCTTTTTAAATCTTTTTTAAACACTGATAAAATGAACACCATCTAGAGAATTTAATACAAACATTAACGTCCTGAGCGACCTACTTGCAGTACTAAGTCAATTAAATCCATTTTCTTTTTACAACACGTCTTTTAGTTTAGTGGTCTATTGTTGTCTATTATTTAAGCTCTTCGGATTTAGTTGAAGAATATTGTCAGGACTGTTTTGATTAAAAGTGGAATGATTAGTACTTTGACCAAATTTGAACACTTGTTAATCGTTGGCGGCTGTCCGTGGTAAATAATGGATTTTGTTTTTGAATAAAGTTATGGTAACTATTGATAAAGTGCTGTTGTAATCGAAGTCAATACGACAGAACTTCTACACAATCCCTTTCTTCCATTTTATTGTTGAGAATATTCGGCATTGCTTAATTAAGTCAAAGAAATCTGTCAAACACATTTTGATTCCAAACGAACGATTAGTACTTTACCTAAATCTTGAAATCCTGCGTGTCGTTGGCAAGAAGTCGTAGTTATTAATTCTTCTTCTTCTTCTTCTTCTTCTTCTTCTTCTTCTTCTTCTTCTTCTTCTTCTTCTTCTTCTTCTTCTTCTTCTTCTTCTTCTTGTATCAGGTTTTTATTGAAGACATTGATCTTCATGGCTCTCCATGCATTCGACCTTTCGGATGAGATCTATAGTCGTGTTTCCAGTGACCCTGTTGAGTTTTTCTTTGCTCTTTTTGCCGATGAGTTTTCTTAACATCAAGATTTTTTCCAAACCGTCCGTCCACATTAGATGGTCAAAGAACTTTAACTGTCTAGCATGAATGGTATTGAATAGTGATTTGCTGTAATTTGCCTTATGCATGACTTTTTCATTTGTCTTCCTTTCTATCTATGACATTTGGTAGAACTTTAACTATCTAGCATGGACAGTATTGAGTAGTAATTTGCTGTACCCTGCTTTACGTATGGCTCCCTCTACATTCGGTCTTTCTAATGAGATCTATAGTCATGTTTCCAGTGACCCTGTTGAGACTGTCAGTGAACTTTGTTCGTTGTCTTTCTCTGCTCTGTTTTCCGGTCATTTTTCCTAACATCAAGCTGTTTTCCAAGCTGTCTACTTGCTTTAAGTGGCCGAAAAACTTTAACTATCTAGCATGGACAGTATTGAGTAGTAATTTGCTGCTTTACGTAGTACTCGTTTGTTTATCTTCCTTTCTTGTAATGAGATTCATAGAATTCTCCTTAAAAACCATATCTCCGGTGCTTCCAAACGACTTTCAGCCGTGTTTCCAGTGACCCTGTTGAGACTGTCAGTGAACTTTGTTCGTTGTTTTCCTCCTCTCTTTTTTCCAACGATTTTTTTTCCTAACATCAAGCTTTTTTCTTTTTTTGCCAAGCCGTGCGCCCGCATTAAATGACCGAAGGACTTTAACTGTCTGGTGTGAATGGTATTGGTGTGATCTGCTGTACTCTGCTTTTCTGTATAACTTCTTTGTTTGTTTTCATTTTTGTCCATGAGACTCGTAGAATTCTCCTTAAAAACCATATCTCCGCTAAACCACTTTCAGCTGCATTCGTTACTATCTAGCATTCGCAACGGTTAGGAGTTATTAATACACTTTGCTTTGAAGAATGTATGTTTTTAGATGAACTCTTGCATGATTAATAATTTATATTTACATGGTTCAGGAAATTTCCCCAATTTATAGGATTTAAATTACTAGACACATTATCACGGGACTGTTTGTTTGGAAGATTGCAACATTGGAGAGAGTCCTGTAGAATGGAAAGACCATTGAGTAATAATAATAAATAAAAACAGAACTACTTCACAACAGTTTTCTATCCGTGGAACACGTAACCACGGGATTGTTTCCGTGCAGATAACAATATGGGTACCATAGAAAATAACCATAAAGAGTCTAAGAGAATGGAAAAACCATGCAATAATAATAATAATAATAATAATAATAATAATAATAATAATAATAATAATAATAATAATAATAATAATAATAATAATTAAAAGAGAATAGACTGGTAACGGAATGCTATTACAGAAGCCAAAGACTGATGATATCGCAAGTGGGTACCATACATCGGAAGAATGAATTGCGAACCAAGCGAAACTTGTTCCCAAAACAGGTTGTCTTTCAAATTTAGAACTGAGTGAAATACAACAAAATACAAATTATAGAACAGACCAATAAACATCCCTCGCTGGAACCCCACACATAGAAACTCCAAATATAAAAGACTTGCAAAACTTGGACACGTGAAACATGAAAACTGGGATCTATGAAACAACAGAACTCAACGAGAATGAAACAGCTGAAGTTGAAAACATCATATAAGTTATGAATGAGAGAAACAACTACACGGATGATTCATAAGGTTTACAAAAGAAGAGACGAACGCAAACACTTGGAAATGGCTACAAAAATGAAAACGTAAACAGGGAAACTGAATCCTTAATAACAGCCGCATAACAGAATGCATAACATTAAAACCAACCATATCAATGCAAGGATCGGCAAGATGCATGAAAACAGACAAATGCAGAGTCTGCGGACAAAAGAGACAAAAAAGAAACCACATAATAAGTGAATGTAGCGAATCAGCTCAAAAAGAATATAATGATCAAGTGCGAAAAGCAGTACACTGGCAATCGCATAATGAACACAAATTGGTGTAAGCACAAACCGGCAGCAGTACTTGAAAATGAAAGTCACAAGATCCTATGGGGTAACAGATAAATCCACTCAAGCAAGAAGATCGGATGTCATAGTAGTTAACAAGAAGGAAAACACCTGTCAGATTGTAGATTTTGCCGTTCCAGCAGGACACAGTGAAGATCAAGGAGATGGAGAAACAGAGCAAATGCACGTAACTGGTCAGAAAGCTCCAAGAAATTTGGAACATGAATTTGGAAAATGAGAAAAGTCAGGATAACACCACTAATAGTAGGAAGGCTAGGAACAATACCGAAAAATCTTGAAAAATGAATGGGATAGATTGGAATCGGAGGAATGACTGATAAGATAAAATTGATAACGATAATGAAAACTGCTGAAATATTAAGGAAAACCCTTAAACGCAGAAACTAATACACATGAACGGAAGACACAAACTGGACATACAGAAACGGCTACAAATGTAAAACACAAAAGAACATCACACGGAATCATGAAAACTGAAACTGAATAATTGTAAGGGACCCTCCACTCCCCCTTTTGTGTGTGTATATCATCATAAACTGACACCACACAAAATAAGTGAGAAGGCTCAAGGAGGGTGGAAAGACCGAGGGGAGAAAGCACTAATCAAAGAGTGCAAAGAGGACTGAGACCTTGTGGAGGCTTATTGCTACCCAAATTCCAATGAAGATCAATGGTCGTTGCTAACGAAAAATCAATGGTAAGGGGTTGTTTCGATAACGCAAATCCATCTGCAATGGTCATTAACAGAGGTGGAAATCTGGGTAGACCTGTTGTCAACCTGATTGCAGAGAACATCACAAGTAGTTCTCCAAGAGAAATCTTTGATGATGAGCTGTGCGATTAGTGAGTAAATAATAATAATAATAATAATAATGATAATATGAAGAAGAAGAAGAAGAAAAAAAGAAAAAGAAGAGAACTTCTTCACAAGGATTTCCTAGCCGTGGAACACATTACCACGAAATTACACCCCTGAAGATTACAACACGACATCGTCAAATCCAAAAAATTGGAAAAAGTTAGGAAATGTGTTTTAACACATTCCGACTTAAATATATTTGTAAAAAGAAGGGAATTATATGAAATTGAATTTCCATGAACAGAGTTTCATTTTTAAGAAATATCCAGCTGTGAAACACATTGCCACAAAACTGCTTACCCGCAGATTACAACGTAGTCGTCTTTAGATCTAATGTCAACAAGTTCCTGTTATAAGTCGCCTCCAAAGTTTTTTTTTATATGGTCTATGGCATCAACCATTTCCAATACTCCTATAAGGTTCTTCTTTCAATCAATAATCACCCCACTTTATTAAACATGATCTTATAGTAGCTATTGCCCTTGATAAGTGGTGATACGTTGGTTAAAAAAAAAAAGGTCAACATTACTTCCATGCGGATTACAACACGGTCGTCTTCAAATCCGATGTCAACAAATACCTGACATTAGGCATTATACTTTGTTCGTTCCATTTAAGATTTTAAGATTTTTTCATCATAAAACTGACAATCCATCCATCTCAGTGATACACATTCTCGAGTAGCTTTTAGGATTGATAAAGTGGCGACTCTTTATTTCTTTCTTTTTAATAGCTGTTATTTTCTAAAATTCCAACTTACAGAAATCCAGACAATCTGTTTTCAATTTTAGTTCTCTGTCCAAACCATGGAAATGCCAGTGATATCGATCACATTGATTGTCCGGTCAACCATCCAATCCTCATGACAGGAATTCCAATGAAACTGATATCGACCATGTCTTCCGTTCTTAATCGAACTTTACTGTCGTTCATTTCGAAAGTATCATCTAACATATGTCCCTGGCGGTGTATTACATATGGCTTAACGAAGCAGTTCAGTTTGTGCGCAGCAAATTTCACTGTGACAAGAATAAGCAACAACACATAAAGGAGATAAAAATGTATGAGTACGTGCAGGGCCATTTTGGAATGACGGTAGCACCTTTTGATATTACCAGGAACTCCGCTGGCAATTAATAAAGTATTTAAAAAAATTAAGTCAGAGCGAAGGAAGAAAATGAAGGATTTACACCGACGTACATGCATATGAAATTATATAAAATTTGAAGCTTAAGCTTAAGAGGTCCTTTAGCTGTTCTTCTCTTTTACATATAAGTAGTTGACTCATTGAATAACGACGTCTCGTTGTAAAAGTGCGTTTAGTGATAGTGGAACAGCCAGAGATTTCGAATTATTTGGAGTCATCGGACTACTGTTCTCATCTTGAGCGTGATTTTCACAACGTTTCGGTCGATGTAACTCCCGACCTTCTTCAGGTTATCTTGTCGAACTCTGGAATTTGGACGGAATTTCGAGCGAAACTTTTTATTTACTTCACCGTGGTAGAATGCTCTTGTTCCGTCAGCCATGACTGGATAGAGATCCTAAGTAATTCGCAATTTTATTTTTCGGTCACCCACACTGAGGATTGAACCTTGAACCTTCAAGAGAATATCACTTTTTGCGATTGATTTTACCAAATACTCCTACCACTGTGCTAAGGGTCTCCCGTGAAGTAAGTCAAGGGTTCCGCTCGAAAATTCGTCCAAATTACCAAGATCGACAAAAACATTTCCGAGCGGTGCAAGATACACCTGAAGAAGATCGAAGGTTACATCGACCGAAACGTTGTGAAAATCACATCCAAGATGAGAAAAGTAATCCGATGAATCGAAATAATAGGAATAATCCTCATCTCAAAAATTCAGAAAAAGCCAGAGATTTGTGCCTTGTTCTATCCTTTAAGCTACAATAATTTGAAAACAAAATAAATAAATAAATAAATAAATAATAAAATAAAATAATAATCAGCAGCACTGTTCCTCATACCTTGATTTTTCCTTTTATATACAACGTGAGCTTCCATCCACTGGCTCCTTGGTGGCAATACACGAAGACAAAGTTTTAAAATAAACACTCCCGAACACAGTCAGCTCACATGCAAAAGAGGATGACTTGACATTTTCCGCATTTCAGGTTTCCTGTTTCTACATATATATCAGCCCGTTGCCGTTGCTGTCTTTGATAAGTCGAAACTTTTTCTTTTTACAAATAAAGAATGGAACAGAACCCAGAAAAATGCAAAATCTTATCCTTTTCTGAAAATAATCTTCCAATAAAGAAAAAAACAAAAACAAAAAAACAAAAAACAACCCCCCCCCAAAAAAAAACAAAAAAACAAACGAAGATTATGTTTTTCTTTTCTTTTTATTTCTTTCTTCGTTTAGCGGAAGAATATAAATAGCAACTTCTGCATTTAGACATATAAAGGAAAAAAAAATGGAATAGTGAGAACATATGAACGCACTTCTGAATTTAAAACTTTACAAAGCATTAATAGTTCCTATTACTGTATATGCATTTGAAACATGGACTATACCGGCAAAGCGTAAGAGGAAGATCAATCTCTTTGAAATGAAATCTTTAAGAACTACTAGCTGGCAACCTGCCGTTGCCCGGTCGTGGACAACGCTTAAGCATGATATTTTAATTTATGCAAATTGCGTATATATTATTATAGAATCAATCCTCTGATGATTATTATATATTACGAAAAATAATTTGCCCAGTGGACCAATTCGCAAAATAAATAAATAAATAAATAAATAAATGAATAAAAACAAAAAAATAAACAAATAATAATGATAATATCGTTCATCAAATTCCGTCTACGTTTGTTTACGATACGACATCAGCTGATATTTGGGCTTGACGATGAATGCCCTGGAAAACTCACTTCTGATTAATGTTTAGTTTTAAAATATGCAAAAGATGAAATAATTTGTGGCGATTTTAAATAGTAGCTCTTGTTTTATCGTAAACTGAACTCATTAATAAGAAAAGAAAAAACATTGTGAGGTACGCCCGAGCTTGGTCAGGGATTATTCGATCTGTAGTCGAATGCTCTAATCTGTTTTTTTTTTTTTTTTTTTTTTTTTTTAAGAAGAAATGATTTGCTGAAATTTTATTAATTCCCTTACCGGTATAACATAAAATATCCCCCTGTAAATATTCTCCTATTTTTTTTTAATCTATAAGAGAGAAAAGATATTTTAAAGATCGGATTTGTTCGATTTTCAATACTTATTGGGTAAATTTCTGTACAAAACATATCTAAGAACACTGCCAGACATATAAATTACCTTCGTGTGAAACTAGAAAAAGATAAGTTAAACTATTTCGGAACCTATGAGGAACCTAATATTAACAGGTCTATCATCAACGTTATCTCTCTCTCTCTCCCTCTCTCTCTCTCTCTCTCTCTCTCTCTCTCTCTCTCTCTATATATATATATATATATATATATATATATATATATAAAAGGAACTTTATCTGTGTGTGTGAATTCCTTCCCAATAAACGTCGCAACGGCTGGGCCGATTTTAAAGAAATTTCACAAAAAGTAAACTTTATGTATCTGACAATGTTCTTAGGTTTTGTATCAGAATTTTCTCAATAAGTATCGATAATCGAAAATAATCCAATGAAAGAAGCAACAGGTGATTTTGACCAAAGTTAACGCCTTACACAATCTAACATCACAAGTGCATTTGAGAATTTTATTATCATACAAGCAGAAAGGCCGGACATATAGAATCAACAGCAGGTTCTTTGATATGACAGGAGAGCGTTGAAAATGACTGTTTCAGTTTAGGGCACAAGTGAACCATGATACTTGACTTTTTCAGTTAAAACTTTAATTCAAACCGTATATACAGGAATAATTTATAAAATTTACAGTAAATTCTCTAACGTGCAATATAGACTACAATGTATTATGGACGAAGTCACTGCAGGGAGGTATGTGAAGCTTCCTCCCGGTGCACTGAGGTGGGTTCCCAACGAGAGAAGGCAATCAGTCGATTTGAATGAAAAATGGGGGATTTCATTGATTTTGATGACAATAAGAATATGGGATTGTGAAAATTTCGTTGATCATCATTAATTCCCGAAGCAACATCGGGTCTTCCTGCTAATTCGAAATAAAAAGGGGTTAATGTGGTTTTTACATGCTATCCGGCTACCAGACTCCAGCTGACGACCACAAAAGAGATGGGTTGACTAGATAATGGCTTAAATTATCAGTCCGCTCCTGAAAGATGAAACAATGTCTCAAGGCTATGAAAAGTGGCGGGATTTTGTTTTCAACCCTGTGGCGACGTTTTCTGGAGTATGCGCATAAACACAGTGAAATAAATTAAATCGAGTCCGTAAAGTCATATCTTGTTATTTCTCCAGCTTTAATTTCTAACTGCCATTGGAAGTTTTCATTCGTCTGGTTAGATTAACCGACATGTAGAAAATGCTTTTTAAATATTATTTTTGCACATGCGTTTCAATAGTGCTGGCGAAAGTTTCTTCCTGATCCATATCTAAAAATTAAAATGGTATCAACCCGCATCAAAAGTATTTTCGGTTATTCACATTATTAGGAAAAATATAATTAGATGAATGATTTAAATTTCCCTTTAGCTTTAAATCTCAGCAGACAATAACTGAAGATGAACGACAAACACACATCAAACCGAACTGTAAGGAAAATGAAACTAATTCCGTGTCATTAAAAATGGCTGCAGCTTTATATATATATATATATATATATATATATATGTGTGTGTGTGTGTGTGTGTGTGTGTGTGTGTGTGTGTGTGTGTGTGTGTGTGTGTGTGCGTGTGTGTGCAGAATAAGGATCGTGCTATAGTCGTAATTTTCTGGACAGTTTACATAAAACGCCGGAAGGTGCCGAAAGAATCATTTTTTTTTGGGTGGGGGGTAAATTCTGGAAAACCTTTTTCAATGAAACAAATTTTTGTTATTACGAAGGTAATTCAATGAAAAGTCAATTTAAAACATGAAAATAATAGTTTGTTTTTGTTGCCATGTCAAGAAAAAAAAGAACACCGAATAATTAATCGACAATTTTCTTTTTTACTAAATTTAAATAATTAAAGAAAAATTAACATTTGAATCAAGAAAATAGAACACTCGTTGTAAAGTAAGTTTCATGAATATTTATTTTTTGAATAACAAACAACTTATAGTAAAAAAAAAAAGATGTTTTTTATTTATGATTTTTTTATGATTTTTATTCAATTTACGATAAATATTTATTTATTTTTTATTATTAATAACTAGCAGGCCGCCCTTTGTTGCCCAGTCGTAAAATGCGGATAAATATTATATTTTAATTAATGTAGATTTTTTTTATTTATTATGAACAGAAATACCGTGGGTATTAAAAGTAACGTTAAATTCCGTTAAAAATGAAGTAAAAAAACAAAAACAAAAACAAAAAACAAAACGGAAAGAAACTGACATATAGTCATGCGAGTATTATGTTTTTTAAAACAGTTCACTTCTTGTAAGAAAAAAAAATACTCGAGCTGAAATCAAAATCAAATCCTAAATGCAGTGAGTCCAGTACGATAACCATTGTACCAGCTTTAAAAAGTGTTTTCAAACCTACTTATTCTTAACATGAGGAAGTTGCCATGTTTCACGACCGCGCATGCGTAGTTATGAAACAGTTAACAAACAGATAATCCGATAATCTCCAAGTATAAACTTTTCAATTCTGGCCCCTTAGCAGCCCTTTTTTTTGGGGGGGGGGAGGAACACCGATTAAAACGTTTTCCACATGTCTGAATATCTTATATACTAACTTGTAGATAAAATTCGTTGAGTATATAGGTTGAGAAGTGTCTTCTCACACATACATTCCTATTTTTATAGATATATAGATAAACCGATGATAGCTTACAAATGTTTTTTTTAATGAATTATGATTTTTACTTTTGGCTGTTGCGATTTCCAATGGCTCAGCATTTCGGTACTTCTCGGTACTTTTCGGCGTTTAACGTAAACTGCCCAGCAAATACCGACGATAGCACTATCTTTATTATGCATAAGTGCCGCTTTTAAACTTAATCTCCGTAACCTCTATCGTGTCGACATTCATGAGATTAGGTATTCAAGCTATCTTGAATTGAAAGATTATTTCAAGTGCACACCCGAAGACCAACCATGTCTCTGCTTATAATCAAAATATCATTATTGTTGCTTTCACATGGACATTTTTTTTTTTTTTTATTAACAGCGCATTTCATCCCAGAATCATACGATAAATTTCTTAAAGTAATCAAAAACGACGCAAAAGCTGTAATCAAAGAATCATACTGATTTTCTCTTTTGGAACTGTCAAATATTAAAACTTGATTCAACTGGCAATGAAATAGATAGCCATTCGGACATGTACGTTGTCATGGTAACCGCCATTTCCGTTCGGTGCTTGAGCTACGTTTGCTTTAGTAATCAGCCGTAATAAGGCACTCGCATTTGAGACAAGATCGTGGTAATTAGTTAAGGAAAATAAACAAAGAAACGTGACGATTTTATATATCTGCCAATTTAACGGAAAATCTATCTATCTATCTATCTATCTATCTATCTATCTATCTATCTATCTATCTATCTATCTATCTATCTATCTATCTAATGACCTGCTTTTCTCATCCCCCCGTTTATACATTCTCCCTTTTTTCTCTCTTCCTTTATATATATATATATATATATATATATATATATATATATATATATACACACACACACACACATATATATATATGTGTGTGTGTGTGTGTGTGCTAGTGCATATATATATATATATATATATATATATATAGTGGAAATGGTAATTAATAAAAACTGAAGAAAGTGCTCACTACTGTTGTAGAGCAAATATGCATTTTATTTTTTATTACCGTATCTTTCTGTTAACTTACATTATTGTTTCAGCTACTCAGCCGTTTTTTTTGGCCGTCTGTAGCTTCCTCAGACTTTTACAGAAATATATATATATATATATATATATATATATATATATATATATATATATATACGTTTTATTTTTTATTACCGTATCTTTCTGTTAAGTTACATTATTGTTTCGGCTACATGGCCGTTTTTTTGGCCGTCTGTAGCGTTCTCAGACTTTTTACAGAACCGGTATCTGTAAAAGTCTGAGGACGCTACAGACGGCAAAAAAAACCCAAAAAATAAAACAAAAAAAAAACGGCCGTGTAGCTGAAACAATAATGTAACTTAACAGAAAGATACGGTAATAAAAATAAAACGTATATTTGCTCTACAACAGTATTGAGCACTTTCTTCAGTTTTTATTAATTACCATATATATATATATATATATATATATATATATATATATATATATATATATATATAATAAATATGTTTTTAACTCTTTTTTTGAGAAGGAAAGTATTTCTTTTGAAACTCCGCAGGTTAAGGACAATCCACTTAATTTGTGTTTCTTTTTTGAAAATTAAATGTTTTTTAACTATTCTTAAAGTTTTTTTAACATGTTTTATTAACTGTTTGCTCTCATATATATATATATATATATATATATATATATATATATATATATATATATATATATATATAAATATATATATATATATATACTTAATTTGTGTTTCTTTTTTTTAAATTAATTTTTTTAACTATTCTTAAAGTTTTTTAACATGTTTTATTAACTATTTGGTCTTATATATATATATATATATATATATATATATATATATATATATATATATATATATATATGAGAGCAAATAGTTAATAAAACATGTTAAAAAACTTTAAGAAGAGTTAAAAACATTTAATTTTAAAAAAAGAAACACAAATTAAGTGGATTGTCCTTAATCTGCGGAGTTTCAAAAGAAATACTTTCCTTCTCATCATAGAAATTAGCAAAATGCGGGATCGGATTTTACTTGCAAGTATTTAGTGAAACTACAAGTAAGCCATGGAGCTTACTTGGTAAAAAATAGTGAAGCAGAGGGAATGGGGAAAAAAGAAAAATGATGGTCGGGTGAAGAGTAGAATATCCAAAATATCTAAGAAAAGTTGGTTAAAGTCTGGTATCCACAAGTAAAAACCCAAAGGAATCGCGTTATTGGAAGATATTTCGATGTCATCCAAAAGGCAGAATTCCGTGAAATGATTCACAAATGGGTATAAGGAAAAAAGAGTTCAAAATATTATTATTAAAAGAAAGATAAATTGTGCGTAGAATGAAATAATAAAGAGATCGATTTTTTAAATACGAATTATATATATATATATATATATATATATATATATATATATATATATATATATATTCGTATTCCTGGATATTTGTTTGTTTATTTGTTCACAATTTCATTAATATATACAAAAGGTACATTACTTGAATATTTCATTTATTTTTATATATAGTATGATTCTTTCAAAATATACAATTATGAGGTCACCTCATTTGCATATTATATTAAGGAAAATCGATTTTATTAAATAGCTGTATATTAGTTTAAGTTTCTAGCGAGAGAGTTGTTTTAAATGGTCTAGTTAAGATTATTATTTAATCAACTTTACATAACAGTTATATTGATAATATATTTAATTTATTTGAAATTATAATTTGCGACATCGATTTTTTTTCTAGAAACGAGTAGATTTATATCCTCTGATGTGATTTTTTTAAACTGAAAAGATTACATTTGTTTGTTTTTATTATGTTTGAAACGATTATACAGAATCTTTGAGCATTCAAGGAATTGACCCTCCACCTCCCAAAAACAAGTCGAAATTTAATTGATTTACAAGTAAAGGATTTATCCAACAAAGGACTTGTAACTAAAAAAATTATTAAAGGTATACATATATATATATATATATATATATATATATATATATATATATATATATATATATATATATATATATATATATATATATATAAGCCTGATATTGGGTTGCTTATGAAGTTCGGCTTATGGTCCTTTAAAGAGAATCTTGTAGTAGCTAAGGTTTCTGCGTGGTTATTTAAGTTTACGCTAGCAATAAGATTCTTAACTTGGTCATTAATAGTTTGTACTGAGTTTTGTGGTACTTCTTTATATAATTTTATTTTTAGTTATTTATGTATGTACCTTCATAAGCTTGATAGTTTAATTTGTAGTAGCTTTTAGTTTTATCCGCGAGTACAAAGAGTTCTGTTTTATTTTTAACCTTATGTGCGAAGCCGTTTATTTTATTGACTATTAGTTTGGGGTGTTTGTTGGGTTTCTTAAAATTTATTTTTTTGATTAGGTTAATCAGGCCGTTTTCAAATTCTTCTACATGTTCATTAGCTTTAGGGAAATGCGCTGATTTTAATCCGTAATATTTGGCTGACATTCTCTCCTGCTCCCTCTGGCGGGATTTACTATTTAATGGCAAAGGGGGATTTGCTAAGTTACTTGGTATAAAGAGTCCCTTCTATTCCCCCAACTAAATGTTTGCATTCCCTTATTAAATAAATGAACCAATCTATATTTACGAATATATAGCTTTGTGACTTATAGTACTGACTTTATGAGGCGGGGGGTTATGTTAGTGGTGACCAAGTGGATTTGTTGTAAACTCATTTTTAGGTCATGGTAGTATGCTTTCCATCTAACATTAATTATGAATTATTAATAGCTGCTATTAATTTAGAGATGTAGGATTTTCAGGAGGGGGTTGGGCTATTTTTTAGATGAGAGGGGGATGTATTCCTTATTAAACATATCTGGATAATTCAAGCAACTCTCTACCAGGAGGGAGCTTATTATAGCTTAGTGAGTTAGAAGAACAGAATGAGCTCAATTCTATAAGAGGAGACTTATCGGGATAATATAAAGCTCCACAAGTTTCATTGGAGCTTATATAGAAAAACAATAGGAATGGAAAATGAAGTCACGAAAACTATATATTGGTATATATAGATTTGTTCATTTATTCAGTAAGGGTATACAAACATTTAGTTAGGGGAATTCTAAGATAAAGGAGTAGGGTATTATATAGAGTGTAATGTAATAAGGTGTATAGAGTCTTCATAGTCTTAAATGTATGTAGTATATGTTTTAAGGCTTAGCGGGGAGGTATAGTGTGGATGGGTGGTAATTTTATTTTATCGGTATGTAAGATGCCTATTATCTATGCAGGGGTATTTTATTGACAGATGCAACCGAGACGACAACAGCACTTTGAGGCAGTGCATAATTTCAGGGGGAATATTATGATGATGATTTAAGACGAAAGGGTGTATTGTAAGCAGGGTTGAACAAAAATGATTATATGAGGCGTCGTGCACCAGGGTTTTAATTTAGTAAGGCGAGGGGAGGTCTGGATGTGAGTTAAAGGAGTAAGTTATGGGGTGGGCATGGGTGGGTAGTTGTAAGGCTATATTATTAAATTTCAGAATACAAATATATATATTAGATAATATGCAGTAACTTAGCCCAAAATATGTTATTCTACGTTGCACATTACTCTCTATATAATACGCTACTCCTTTATCTTAGAATTCGATATTACTCCTCGCAACATCATCTATAATTTTATTGATTTGTTTCGTTCCTGATGATTCCCAAGCTAGACGTCGCATCCCCATTATGTTACCTAGCATCTTCCCTACTCTTCTGATGAGAAGCGTTAGGCTTCGAAATGCCTTGGCATAAAGAGTCCCTTCTATTCCCCCCAACTAAATGTTTGCCTTCCCTTATTAAATAAATGAACCAATCTATATTTACGAATATATAGCTTTATGACATAGTACTGACTTAGTTGTGACTTTTTGCGACATATAGTACTGTTTCGCTGTTCCACAACTCATCAGTGCGACTAGCAGATACGGACATAAATATATAAATAGATGAAAATTAATATTTTTATTTGTTAATAATATATCATTTTATTTATCTCATCCCTTCTTTCTCCACTTTCTCTTCTATCTCCCTTATTTTTTCCTTTCTTCTTTTATTATTGGCTTTTCTTTAATGATCCTAATTATTTCATTGTGGCCCGTATATATTTTTTTAAAATATTACTTACATATATGCTACTCTTCCGTTTTCCCCTTATATATTGGACCTACTTTTTTAATTACTATTTACCATATTATCTTATTCCTTCATTTCTCAATATCATTAAGCCAGTTGTTTCTATATTTGCATTTTGTATAATTCTGGCCTTTCTTCTCTTCTGATGAGAAGCATTTAGCTTCGAAATGCCATGGCCTAAATTGTTTTTTTTCTCTTTAATTCCCTCTTAACTTTTCTTTGTAGTTCTAAATATATAATAAAGTTATATATAACTTTTATTCCTTATCTTTACTTAACATTATTATTTTTGCTCTCCTTGATAGTGTTGAGCTTTTCTTGATAAGTTTTTCTGATATATAAAATATGCGCAGACCATTATGTTATAATCATTAAAACACTCTGGACGGAAGTCTCGACATTTAGTAATAAAAGTTTGAATTTCAACAGTATTTCTTGCGGATAATGTTAGCCGTGTGGTTTGTTCCTTGCTAATGGAGTCAGAAATGGTTTTATGGTCGCGTTCAAGTCTCCCGGCCAGTTGTAATCGTGCCTCCTGCACTAACAATTCCCGAAAGAATGAAACACTAGGGAATTATTATTCAAAAAATTTTCATAGGAATAATTATATATATATATATATATATATATATATATATATATATATATATATATATATATATATATTGTTAAGTGTTGAGACATTATGTTGAACAGAGTGTAGTACGATCCTGAGTGTAATTGGCAATTGCCAGTAACAAAGATGGCGGCGTAGAAGCAGTGTAGTTCAGATCAGATTCCGAGTGTAAACATTTCATATATATATATATATATATATATGTATGTATATATATATATATATATATATATATTAAGTAATGTGATTTATAATTTAATTAAACTAGTAATTTCACTGTTACATTAAAATACACTCAGCTCTTTAGACTATTGTTCTAATCTCCTATATATATATATATATATATATATATATATATATATATATATATATATATATATATATATACTAGCAGGTAGATCCGACGTTGCCCGGATTGAATGATGATCAACGAATATTTCACATTCCTATATTTTTATTGTCATCGAAATCCGTGAAATCGCCCGGTAGGAAGCTTCACATGCCTCCATGCAGTAATTTAGTCCAAAATATGGAAATGTAGACTGCACTCTAGACAACCTACTTTTTCTTTTATAAAATCATTTTATATAAACTTCTTTCCAATTAACGAAAAAACATTAAGAAATTTTCATGCGAGGTTGGAACCTACAGACCAAGGCATGCAAAAAACAAAAAAACAAAAAAAAAAACGAAACAAAACAAAACAAAACAAAACAAAAAACACCTAAATTTTCAAGTCTTATAAAATGCTTTGTAGTTAATGAAAAAAAAAAAACTTAAGACATTTACGTGCGGAATTTGAACCTACAGACCACGTAATGCAAATTAACAAAACAAAAAACAAAAACAAAACAAAAACAAAAAAATAAAAACACGCTATCAATTTACTCACAGTAGAATTTTCACGGCCCGTTGTTCTATCATTGGTGCTAAGCGATGGCATGGAAAATTGGCTTTACCGATTATAGATGAATTAAAATAACGGTTTCGATTATCGATTATTGGTAATTATCGGGGTGTATTCTGAGACAAAATTTAACTAAAATAACTCACAGACTTATACACTAAAGTTCCAGAAATTTTTAAGTAAATCTGTTCAGCCGTTTCAGAGTCTATAAGGAACGAACTCACACAACCACAGACAAAGTTGCATTTATATAATTGTAGAGAAGAGATAAAAAAAATAAAACGATTTTTATTTGCAATATAGAAAAATCAAGTCCGTCGCTCTAACACCAGTTTCACAAGATTTTTGATCCTCTGACTTGTGTTAATAAGTGATAACATATACTATGTTTAAGGAAATTTTATATTAAAATTAAAAAAGACGGAATTATTAATAATAGTGTCCAAGAAGCAGCAACGGCATTTGTCCTAAACAGGTTGAACAGACTTTCTCTAAAGGATGAAGTTTCATGAGATATAAAAGTCACAAACAATCTCCAGTTGCAAGTATATTCAAATCAGGAGAGATGGTGACGCTTGATTTTTGTAGTTCTTGCAAAGAGGTGATGTCATCTTTCTACATACAGCGCCTTGTATTCGTAAATGGTCATTTATCTGGTACTGGTCAGGCTCAACGTTGCTTAACTTCGGTGATCTAACAAGGATGGATATTAATGATATTATGCCGTACACTAGCTGGTATAATATCGATATAATATTATTTGAAATATTCACCGATTTGATATATTTACATTTCTTCTTTTTTTTTTCTTCAGAAAAACACTGGCCAATCTGGTGGTATTGAAGGGCTTGATTTAAACGTGAACCTGGCTTGGTCAAAAGGTTACACTGGAAAGAATATCACCACAGCTATAATGGACGACGGTAAGTTTTTGCCATTAAACTTTCTTTCTTTTTTTTTTTTTGAATATTGTTTTTATTTGACAAATTTTGCTTTCGGATACGCTTTAACTGTCCCTGGGAGAACGGAAAACATGATCGGACATAATTCGTTTCAACCACTGTTCTCTGATCAGTAATTTTCTTTCCTTTATGCAAATTGATTGTGAAATAGTGTTTATCTTTTTTGTCCTTACGTAAGCATGCACATAGTCCATGGTACTCCATTACTCGGAGTAGTTATGTCTTTCCATTATGAAATAAATAAACACGATCGCCTGCGAAGCAATATTGATCTCATAATCAGATCTTCAGTTTATTAATGAGAGTAACTGGAATTACTGCTAATTACCGAATAGGAAGATTTATGCTCAATTATTATTTGAATTCTTCGGACTACTGTTCTCATATTGAGTGTCATTTTCATAACGTGTCGGTCGATGCAACCTCTGATCAGGCGTATTTTGTTGAACTTAGGAATTTGGACGGAATTTCAAACGGAACCCTTCATTTAATTCACGTGACAACATGCCCTCTTTCCGTCAGCCATGACTGTATCATATAACTCCTAAGTAATTCGAAATTGTATTTTTCCATCGCATACATTGAGAATTGAACCTTCAACCTTCAGGAGAATATCAATTTTACACTTGATTTTTTCCAAAAACTTTACTCAATAATTCTTGCGGTGAAGGTTCACTCCTCTAGGTCACCGTGTTCTGTCCTCTTAAAATGAAGGAAAAGGTTCAGCATATCAGAAGGTATTTTTTTCCTCTTCTTGGATCATTAAAACGCGACACACCAAAAGGAACTTCCTGCCTTTTTTTCTTGAATCATTAACAAATTGATGATGAAATAGTCTTCATGATTTTTTTTCTTCAAGGCTTATTTATTAGTTATTTAGATTGATCAAATCTAGATCAAACTGTTCCATAGACAGTGCTTGTAATGTTTTTGATGGTCGAGATGTGCGTAGGTTGAACACTGCAACATACTAATCTGATTAACACATATGAGTTCGTCTAGAGACTACCAAGTTGTTTTGTTGTAGTTAAAATGGTAGCAATTTCAAAGATTTTTCTCTAAAATAAAAACAAACAAACAAACAAAACAAAAACAATAAAAATTTGAAAATTCATTAAAAATCCAGATAAAACGATAATTTTTTTCAAGAACCTCAGGGTGACACACATATTTTTTCTCCATTGCTGAGATCTTACAGTTTACTGAATATCACCGATTTCTTCTGATCTTGTTTAATCTTTATGAATGTCATTTTGTTAACTACATTTCTTCTAATGATATGAACTATTTATTGTAACTCCATGGAATAAGGAAAACAATTAAATCTGTATTCCTTGTCGAATAATAAATATGTCGTAAATTCTTACGTTACCAAATTTAATTCCATATATATATATATATATATATATATATATACATATATATATATATATATATATATATATATATATATATATATATATATATATATATGTATATATAGTCATCCACATACCGTACTGTTTCGCTGTTTCACAGCTCATCAGTGTGGCTAGACAGTCAAGGCTCCTAACCATTACGCTACTGGCGGCTGCTTGAACGAGAGTCATCGACATACAGTCCTGTTTCGTTGTATGACAACTCATCAGTGCCGCTAGACTAGCACCTCTCCCGAGCTGAGGATTGAACCTAGAACCATCGCGTTGACAGTCAGCAGTTCTACCGATCGATCCACGGGAACGGCGCCCGTAAATAATCTCGCCAAATGTCTATTTAAACAAACATCCGTCCACCAACTTTTACAGTGCTCTAACCGCTTTGTTTATAAACAAAGAGCGAGCGTCGCATTTTTTCAGCCAATTAAGTAGCAGGTGAGATTACTTACGACAGTGCTCTACCCTAAGAGGGGGGGGGAATAAAATATTTGTAGTCATACAGCGGAAATGAAACGTTTACCCAGTATAATCAAAGGCAAACTTTCAATATAATATAAATATTAATATTTATATAATTATGAATTCATAAAAACGCCCAGTACGGACACGATAGAAAGTAGAGTATATTATAGGGGGAAAGAAAAGAATTTACAACTGTAAATTAAAATTTACAATTAAATTTATTATTCGACAGAATACTAAAAAAAAAACCCCAAAAAACATTTTTCAAAGTCCTTATTCCGCGGAGTTTCAAAGAATACCACTGTTGCTATTCTCATCACAGGGCAGTAAGAAATTAGTAAATTATAATTGTAGCAAAGCTAGAAATTGCCTGGTTGATGCATTAGATGAAACAACAATTTATGATATTTGGTCATAAATTGTAAAAAATGTCATATAAAATGTATATATGCACGAATAAAATGGAAGATGTAGGAAAAGAATTAAAGACAAACCGAGAATAACATTTTAGCGTGGATGATGCCTCCTCTTGAATATTGTTTGCCTTTTGGGTATTCTGTCGAATAATAAACTTATTTGTAAATTTTAATTTACAGTTTAAATTCTTTTTTATATTCTCTTACACACACACACACACACACACACACACACACACACACACACACACACACACACACACACACACACATGTATATATACTTTTTATTTGTTTTACATAAGCATTAATATGTTACTACACATTCATGAGTATGTTTCGACCAGCCAGTTACAAATAGAGACCTCTTCAGGCGATATTGCTTATACAAAAAATATTAACCTAGAATTATATATATATATATATATATATATATATATATATATATATATATGAGGTGGGTATAGCTTGCTTGAAGCATTGTATAGTATGTAGTTAAATAGAATTGTAGAAGGCGGTACAATGCAGAAGTAACGGAAAGACACAAGCTGAAGCAGGTGAGAAATTTATTAATACAACTTATAAATACATGTGTACATATTCATATTTCATATACGCAGTATATTTATATTTGCACAGTGGTCACCTGGGAAAGTCGGTCTGGTGGTATGTCCGTGTAATATAATATTTCGAGAAAGATCTCTTCGTCAGATATTTACTTGACTTTGACAAACGTGCTGTTGTAAGCAGTAACTATACCGCAGCAAATCATCGCTCGGAACTTGTGGGTAGTATATGGTTAGCGTTTTTTTTCTCCATTCTTATTTTATATTTCTAAATTATTTATCCACCAACAAGGTCCGGACAATTATTTAGCCCGATACTGTTACTGTTTACTGTTTACAACAACACGTTTGAACCAAAGTTAAACTATTATAAAAAAAACAACAACCAAAAAAAATAAAATAAAATAAAATATAATATAAAATAAATAATTTAGAAATATAAAATAAGAATGGAGAAAAAAAACCCTAACAATATACTACCCACAAGTCCCGAGCGATGATTTGCTGCGATATAGTTACCGCTTACAACAGCACGTTTGTCAAAGTCAAGTAAATATCTGACGAAGAGATCTTTCTCGAAATATTATATTACACGGACATACCACCAGACCGACTTTCCCAGGTGACCACTGTGCAAATATAAATATACTGCGAATATGAATATGTGTACATGTATTTATAAGTTGTATTAATAAATTTCTCACCTGCTTTAGCTTGTGTCTTTCCGTTGTTTCTGCATTGTACCGCCTTCTACAATTCTATTTAACTATATATATATATATATATATATATATATATATATATATATATATATATATATATATATATATATGTGTGTATGTATATGTACATACACATATATGTATATACACATGCTTCCATAAAGTTATACATGTTTATATATGTATATATATATATATATATATATATATATATATATATATATATATATATACATACAGGATTAATTGCTGAACTAATTAACCGATCATTGTAATCGAAAAGTTTACGTTCGGGTTATATTTAGTGTAATATAGTTTTATGTAAAGGGGGATAAATAGGGGAGAAGCCCTTTGTTACAATTGAAATGCCTTCAATTTTTGTGGAACTTTAGCAATTAATACATATTCCACATATTTTAGTTTCCTGTGAGTATTTCACACGGTGGTTTGAGAGTTGCATGTTTAAAAAAATTTTTTTTTTAAATATTTATTATGTTACTGGGAGTTTAAAAGAACTTTATGCGTTTGATATATGAGACTATTTCCTCCTATGCTAAGTGAAAGCCGTTATTTCTTTTACCAGCGTCATCCATTTATAATTGGGAGAACGTATACATTTCAAACACGAAATAGGTTCAACGATAATGTTGTTAGTGCAGCACGTGTACTACTACTACTACTACTACTACTGCTGCTGCTGCTGCTGCTGCTGCAGCTGCAACTATTACTACTACGACTATGATGACGATGAAATGTTTTTTAAAGTAAGCCTGAGTTCTAAAACGTGGCCGTACAATGTTCTACAGAAGTAAACGTGACCTTTAAAAATGTTTCAACCATAAAGATTATCTACGTCAGTGGTTCTTAACCTTGTTCAGCCCGCGAACCCTTTCATCATTTATCACGATGATATTTTCCTCCTTTAAAAGACTGTCTGACTAAAAGAAACTCTACTAAGAAAAATAGCATTCAATACAAATGTCAGTGGAGAAAAATCCAACATGACCTTTCAGTAGCAACGGGCGATGCATGCTTTGTGGCTTATGGGGTCAGTTTGTGTTTGTTGATCTATGGTGCCAATGACTACTTCGAAATACCCTATTCCGAAATACCCTCCCTCCGAAATTTCCCCTACATTTGTTGAGAATTACAGCTATATATGTATATGCACGGAATGGAATTAGTGATTGTTGTTTGGAATAAGCTGTTTGATGTTTTAAATAAGCTGTTTGATGCGACTAAATCGACCATGAACGTTTTTCACATCCCCTTATTTCTTGGTGACTATATAACTATGTTCTCTACTTATGTGTAAAGCATTTCGTTATTTTCATAGCAAGCTAAGCTCCAATCTATGGCCCTTTCCTTTGCAAACTTTCACAAAAAACTCGACTAGCTACAACCACTATCAGCAATTCCTCCACTCTCTATCTGTACTCAAGTCTAAACGCAGGTTCTATGAACACAGCTTCTTTCCTAGAACTATCCGCACGCGGAACACTGTTCCGCCGGCCTGCTTCCCGGACGATTACAATATGAGTGCTTTCAAGTTCAATGTAAACAAGTTCTTTTTAAGCTGTCCACTTACATAATCCAAATTCTACCCAATCTACACCATTGATGATTACTACACTACCACCTTACATTCATTAAGTCTTATCCTCGAGTGGCGTTCGGGCCGTGATAAGTGGTGATTCATCTGTAAAAAAAAATAAGGTAAATAACGATTTCCACTTCTCGGGAAGTATTAGCATTTCATATAGTATAGAGTCCTCCTGGTAGCTAGTAATTTAAACAAACTACACAAACACTATTATATTTTTTAATGCAAAGACGCTTGTAATAGACTATTGGTTCTCAACTTCTTTTAGCCGGTGAACTTTTTTCAAAAAAATTCTGACTCAAATTGCGCATTCATATTAACAATAATATCTAATGCTAACATAATAACATTCAATAAAAATGTTAACGGAGAGAAAAACCAAAATTACCTTTCAGTAACTATGAGCGATGGATGTTGTGTTTTTGTGACCCTGGATCTAGTTTGAGACTACTGATCTGTAGTACCAATCCACCTTCGAAGGATTGAAATTCCCTCAGAAATTTGCCTCTGATTAAGAACCACTTCTATAAAGGTGGTATGGTACGTACATTTAAAGAAAGATTCCATCACCACGAATGTTATTCCCATCATATGATTTATAAAAGTAAAACATAACTTGCTCAATATTTGGTCCTCAGTCTATAATAATAATAATAAAAATGCGTAAGATATTAAAGCGAAATAAGCCCTATGCAAATCAGGTCGGCCCATGTAAATTTATATCTTGTGTAAATCTTATGCAAAATCTTATTTAATATCTTCTTTTTAGAGTTGAAAATCCAGTCTATCTTACTATTGTATCCATAACTGGAAAGAGGTTATAGGGTAGGGATCATTTATATAAGAATTTATTCAAAGTGGACTTGAAAACGAACATGTTATAGTCAGTTGGGAAGCAGCCACCGAAATGCTCAAAAGTGAAATAAACTTTTCGTCGGTCCGTCGTCTTCAGATTTTTCAATAGTATTTTTGTTGATCTGCCACATTGAAGCCTAAAAATTCAGCGGTTTTGTTTTGTAACGTTTATGTTTGAAATATAATTTTTCGTTCATTTTAGTTTTAGATAGCATTTTTGTTGAACATAACTTAAGTTTTAACTATCATTTTTGTTGGTAGGTCACGTTTAAATTATAGACACCACTTTTTATTAGCATGTCACTTTTAAATTATAGATGCCATTTGTGAACTCATTCTTTTTTTGTAGACTGTTATCCTCATCTCCATAGTTGTTGTTTCACTATGTTTCGACCTACTAACCTTTGGCCTTCTTCAGGTCAAACAACAACACCTATGAATATGAAGTTAACAGTCCGCAAAAGAATGAATACAAAAATTATGACAC
Source organism: Euprymna scolopes (assembly GCF_053919585.1). Lineage (NCBI taxonomy): Eukaryota > Metazoa > Mollusca > Cephalopoda > Sepiida > Sepiolidae > Euprymna > Euprymna scolopes. The sequence continues at coordinate 28,255,409 of NC_136524.1, read as the reverse complement.
CTCATCTGAAAGCATGCAGCAGCAGCAGCAGCAGCAGCAGCAACAACAACAACAACAACAGCAGCATATATATAGACTTATATGTAATATACTGAGTTCGTGTAATTCAGTAAATTTTCATATACAAATAGGTTTTAAGCCAAAAATGGTTGACTTAAGGATTAAGCTACAAAATTATCACATTTCATAATTGAGGATTTCTTCAGACTTTATGAATAAACACACTTTAGGCAATGTAGCATTTTTTGAATTGGAAGAAAAAAGAAGGGGGGGGGGTATCCCTAACGGGAAAAACATGCGAGAAACATTTACCTTGGTTGTGGTTACGGAAAAGCCCATTTAAATGGGCTTTTCATTGCCAAAAGTGTGTTTATTCATAAAGTCTGAAGAAATGCTGGTTTTTGAAAATTTTCAAACGATATAATGCTTGAAATTGAAACAATTGTAACATAAAATGAAATACACTTTTCGTTGCCATCAACACCTTGTCTTGAAGTTTTGATTTTTCACACACAGTATATATATATATATATATATATATATATATATATATATATATATATATATATATATATATATATATATAAAATACCATTCAGTACGGATCTGACAGCGAAAACCCAGATGAGAATAAATATTTGGATTTATAGGACCATAAAATCTAACTGTGATCACCTTTCGAGGCTCGTATCGCAGTGGATAGAGGTATCGAATTTATCCGCTTCTAGGTGAACATTGTCTGAAGATGTCGGTTTCAATCCTAGCAAAGTAGGCCAAATGATTAGCTCGCCAAAACGTGGTGAGACAGCAACTATGGAAGGTAGTGATTACTGGATATACAGTTACAAGACTCAGCAGTCCTATTCTATCGCGGTTAATAACCTGAAAAAGACCAAAAGATGAGTTGGTCGAAACGTGGTAAAACAACAACTATGAAGATTAAGATAATAATTCGCAAAAGAATGCATATACATATTATAAAGTCTCATCTCAAAGGATAGCAAAAGCTAATCTAAAAAAAAAAAAAAGATACCATTTTATTGGACTATGGCATTTAAGTTTTTAATAGCATTTCTGTTGGTATGATGCGTTCGAAATTCTTTTTTTTTTTTGTCTGTCACGTGTTAATTTTAAACAGCATCTTTTGGTAATGTATAAGATCTAAGTTTTAAGTAGCATCTTATAAGCTTGTTACGTTTAAGTTTGAATTAGAATTTTCTGTGCTATTTCATTTTAAATTTAGACAGCATTCCCGCGTGTCTATGATATTTAAGTGTTAAATAGCATTTCTATTAGTCAGTCACGTTTATGTCTGAAATGACATTTCTATTGATCTGTCATATTTAAAATCTAAACGATATTTCGATAGTCTATGGTATTTAAGTTTTAAACATCGTTTCTTTTGGTCTGTATGGTTCAAGTTTGCAATAGCATTTCTCTTGGTCTGTCATGTTTAAAATTTAAACACAATTCTCGATGTTCTATGATATTTACGTTTTAAACACTGTTTCTTTTTATTTGCATCGTTTAAGTGTAGAAATCGCATTTCAATGGATATGGGACACTTAAGTTAGAAACAGCATATTCGTTGGATTGTCACGTTTAAAATTGAAACAATATTTCCAATTGTCGATTACAATTACGTTTTAAATAAAATTGCCGTTGGTCTGTCACGCCTACGTTTAGAAATAGCATTTCTGTTGGAGTAACATGTTCAAAATTTAAACAGCATTTCCGGTAGTCTATGATATTTAAGTTCGAAATAGAATTTCTGTTCGCCTCTCATGCTGAAGTTTGAAACGGTATTTTTAATCACTAAACACGAAGTTTGAATGGACGTATCTTCGTAATGCTCGCTCTTATTTGGTCGAACCATAAGATTGATAACCCGATTTGGAAAAGTTGTTGTTATTGTTGTTTATAATCGTGAGAATGAAGAAAACTCAATAATAGCGCAGATTCGTCATTTTCACTATACCCCACTCTCTCCATCCGGCACGATTGTGCTAAGCGGTTTAATGGATGGTATTTGGTTGCTAAGCAACACGTACGATTTGCGAAACTGAGAATCACTTCTTTTTCCTTTCCTCTTCTTTTTTTTTTGCACGGTTATATGGACAATTACACGCACAAAATAAAAACCCAACGAAAACTACAACAAAAATATAAACACTAAAGCAATTATATTCAAAACAACTTAAAACCGAAACTTATCTAATCTACCGGTTGTCTATACGCAGGAGTATTTTATTGTATTACCGCATCCCCTCTCTTTTCAATTTTTTTTTTATATCTACTTAACTAAAAGATGCTGTAATGTTTTAAACTGGATTCTTAAACCCGATGCAAAAAAGCTAATCTAGAATATAAAGGGCACTAAAACCAAAAAGATAAATAAATATAATAAATAAAAAAAAAAAAACTAAAAAAAAAAAACTAAAAAAAAAAAACGGCCTCAAAGTCGATTTTTAGTCGATGGATGAATAATATCTAAAATTTCGAAAAAAATTTCATTCTTTGACATTAAAGTGAGTTTGGAGATAAGTAAGGTGAAAACGAGGAAAGGGGAAGAGGTAATAATGGAATTTTTAATGGACATATGTTACATTTTTTTTGTCCTAGGCAACGCTGAGTAGCCCTGCTACTTAAATTATAAGATAAATATTTGTAAACCTTAAATGCACTAGCCGCGCTTCATTTAGTTTCTGAGATTTCATGGATAGCCCTGTTCTTGGGAAATCGATTATTGGTCTTTCTTTCTCATCAAATCTTTCTTGGAATGCATAAATTATACGTATATCGTTCTTTCTGCTTCTCGTAAAGTCGGCTCTCTCTATCACACGAAACACTTTCTTATGGTTTAGTTTAGGCCTCTTGATTCCTTGGGGAACATAGGGTGGCAACAATGCTCCTCCAACGGACCCAATTCTAGCTGGTCCTCTTCAGTTCGGCCCATGTCATTCCGGCAGTCCTGGTCTCAACCTCGTCGACGCACTGGCTTCCCAGAGGCTTTCGCCCTCTCGCATCATGAACTCCACTAGACAATAAGTCCACAGATGATGCTGCGGTCTCTATAACTTTCTTTCTTTTACAGATGATTGGGTTGTTGGCCCCATTCTAACCTCCAACCTGGAGGACCAGTGAGTGCTCTTTGATCTTTACCCTTTAACCTGTCTGGCTTGTGTGACCCTACCAAGAGACGAATCTCTCGCCAGCATAGCTATCCGGGTCCTAGAGACACGCAAGCCCTCTAACCAAGCCAAGGTTGCACTCGCTAGAGGGACTTTCTTACAACTGAGACTGTTATTAATTTCTACGAATCTAATGACAGACCATGTATGAAGTACTGTTATTAAGTTTGACCTGGTGAATCTCTGTCTCATTTGAGGATTCTTGATGAGGTGCAGAAGCTTATCTGTAAATTTCATTGTCCCCTACCCTTTCTTCTTCTCTGAAATCTCTCTCTCCCTCTCGCCTCTTTCTCTCTCTCTCTCTCTCTCTCTCACACATCAGATTTAATGTTGTTAGTATTTTTTTATAAACACTACAATGACATGTGTTCTTCAGAATTGTCTGATCTATTCCCAGCTTTCTTTGTTCCAACTCATTTGATTTGTCGATCTAGTGATCTTCATCAATTCTCATTCTTTTTTGATGTCTCATTGTAGTACAGCTCCCTATATAAGTAGTTTCTTTCCAAGAAGTTCAGACTTGTAGAACTGTCTTATCGTTGACTGCTTTCCCCCTTTCTTCAATAAAAAGGGCAATATGCATCCCTTGTCTTCGCGATAATCACATTTCGTTCTTGTTAGCTTCTTACATCGAATGGCTTAATATCTTGTCTAGAGCGATTTCCATAAAAAGAACATGCCATTTTCCTAAAGGACGTGATGTTAATGATAATGAACTTTTACTTAAGTCACCCCCTACACATATCTATGCACTTAAAAAAAAAAACATAGCTCATTATTTATGCACGACGAAACTCATTTTAAAAGCATGGTATTTTATTATTTTAGTTTTTACAAGGTAGTAACTGCTTATCAAGGCCCGAAAGCCGCTTGAGAACAAGGCTTAATTAGTGCCAGGTAGTTGGTAATAAAAAAACCGTAATTATCGGTAGTGGTGGAAAATGTATAGAATTTGACTTTTTAAGAGGATGGCTCATCAAGAACGCGTGTACATTGGACTTGAAAACGATCATGTTGTAGTTAGATGAGAGGAGTGCAAGGAAAGAAACTTTGGTTATAGAATTTTCGCTTAATTTTAGTCAATGATACAGAGTGCGGTAAATTGTTGACAGTTGTTGCAGCTAGACGAGTGTTTGTTGGTGATTGTTGATGTATATATATATATATATATTATATGTATGTATATATATATATATATATATATATATATATAATTACATTGACGACATGGCAAAACCATTTATTGTTATACATAGATTTATTTGTCGATGTAATGAAGAAGAACTATAAGTGAGGGGGTTATATGCGCTTTATACCAAGGTATTTCGAAGCCTATCATTTCTCATCAGAATAGTGGCTGGAGGGCTAGGTTGCAAGCATTTCAATAGGAAATCTAGCTAAGAGGATAATTGGAGGGATATTATGGTATCTGGTATATAAGGTAGCGATGGACGAGAGGTGTGCGGCGTATCTGGGGAGGTTAAACTAATATAAGTGTATTGAAGCTAACTGGCGACTAGAGAATTTTGAAGCTATGAGAAATGGGGGACATGAGAAACAAGGCGATACTATAATATGGGGAAAGACGGTAGCGGTATGGAGAGAAGCCACAAATAAGGGGGGGGGGGAAGGTCATAAGGTGACAGTTGCATGCAGCGAGGAGTATAGTAAATAAAACCAGTGAAAAAATATAGATACAAATACAGGTAAAATATAAAAAGAAACACACGCGCACACACACGCACGCACACACACACATACATATATAATATAATATAATATAATATAATATAATATATATATATATATATATATATATATATATATATATATATACATAAACTGCGTCAATCGCTTTATTGCAGATTAGTAAAATATCAATATTTCACTAAATATACGTCACACAAAAATGAAAATTGTATCATCACATGACTGCTTCAGGGTTAGTTATTTCCCAAAATTTTATTCAAATCCATACGATATTCACAAAGTTATGACATTTTATTTATTATCAAGTAATTTATGCTGTCCATAGCTTTATTGCAAGTCTTTTAAAATGCTAAAAAAAGGGTCCGATTAACGGTTATAGAAAAGGTGAGGATTGTTGCTGGACTCGCAGAAGGATTGTTCATCAAAGATTTTGCTATGGAGTTGGAAAGGTATCCAAGAACTTTGGCTTCATTTGTAAATAACCCAACATCAAATCCAGAAAGGATAACGGCACCAGAAGAAACCTTTCACATCGTGATATTCGGAAAATTCGTAGGAAAGTCAACCGAAACCCAAACAGCACCAGTTCTTCCATTTTTACAAGAGCTGGAATCGATCCAAGATCCAGGCAGGCTCGATGTAATGTGTTGAATGAGATGGCAAGGAACATCAAAACTATTCCAAGGCCTCCATTGAGCAAACAACATAGGGAAAAACGAATAGCTTGGACACAGAATTACATGAAAATGGATTTCCAACGTGTCATATTTACAAATGAGTCCCGTGGTATTCTTGACGGTCCGGATGGATAGGTCAAAGTTTAGAACTCAAATAGAACAACCCCTTAGAGCGTTTATCACCAACAAGGAGGTGGAGGCGTCATGTTTTGGGCGGGAATCATTAGGGATAAGTTGGTTGGACCATTCCGAGTTCCAGAGGGTGTAAAACTTACCAGCAATGCATATACAGCTATTTGGGATAAACATTTGTCACCATGGCTAGATGACCTACCATTGTCACATCGTTTTCAGATGATTTTTATACATGACAATGCACCATCCCATTCTGTTAGGGAAATTGTAGCCTTCCTTGAATCTGGGCTTCTTTGGAGAAACCCTCATGAGCTGGCCACTGTGTTCTCCGGATCTTAACCCCATTGAACTTCTCTGGTCAACATTGAAAAGAGGTGTTTATGAGGGAGGAGAGCAATTTACTTCAAAGGATACCCCGTGGAGGAAAGTAGTTGATATCGCCAGAACTATAACTTCTTTTCAGATAAAACAATTGACTTCTTCGGTGGACAAAAGGCCGTTTAAAGTTATTTTAAAAAAATGGCGGATGTGGCGATAAATAATTCATTTATTTAAGGCTTAGCGTCTAGGATGTGATTTTGTTTATTATTCTTTAACATAATAATATAATAAAAAGTAAAGTTTTCATTATTAGACATTGTATTTTTGCCCTAATACAACATTTTAAGAGACCGGCAATAAAGTGATGGATAGTGGAAATTCCTGGATAAAGAATACAATGTCATAACTGTGTGAATATCACATGAATTTAAATAAATTTTTTTAAAAAATATCTAACCTTAAAGCAGTCATTTGATGATACAATTTTCATGTTTTTGTAATGTATATATAGTGAAATTGATATTTTACTGTAATAACGCGATTGACGCAGTTTATATATATATATATATATATATATATATATATATATATATATATATATATATATATATGTACTCTAAAGTTGTTAAATTATATATAAGAACATATATATATTTAAAGAAGGTAAAATAGATTTCAAGATGCTAAACACGTACAAATGGCCGCCAGAGATTATGACATGTAAGTCAGGTACTCTTTTATCAGAATATTTGAAGATTCGTCGTATAGAAACTAAAATGCTCTGCTCGATATTTGAAATTACACTGCTTGACTACGTCTGCAACAAGGACATATGATTGCACTACGGCATCCCAATAATAGATAGCAATTTGATTGAATGGCATTTCAGATGATTTAGACTTGTGTTAAGGGCCCACGATGATATCGTCAAGAAAATTATCTTTACATTAGAAGTTGTCGAGAAGCGACTGAGAGGACGGCTGATGATGAGATAGACAGACACTCTACTGCACAAAGATCTCTATAAAATTGACCTTCCATCGGAACGAACCATTGAATCATGTCAAGTTGAGAAAAAAATCCGTAATATCAGTTCATTCTGCAGCTCAGGTTTAACGAATAAGCAAAATATTATATCAAGATATTGTGATATTTAATAGTGATGTGTTTTTATTTATTTAATTTCAAATCTGTTTTCCATGACTTCTCTATGTATATAAGCCGCAAATACACACCACTGGGAAATACGCTGATAGTTAACTCAGTTAAATTTTTGTAATAAATCTCTTACTTTATAGAAAAAGAAGCAATTAATGTTGGGTCCATAACCAAACTTCTATTATTTTTCACCATTATTTTTTACCACCATGATCTCCACTTGACCCTAAGTGAAATGAACCGTTTTCCTTTTGAGGAAGCACCACGTTTTAACAAACTTCGAGGACTGACTTTAACTTCTGAACTGCAATGGAAGGCTCACATCAGATCTGTTACCAAAGTCGCTGGAAAAAAAGGTTGGATCATTCTACTGCTTTTAAAGCCATCTCACTTCCAACGGAATCCTCTAATTTTACAATAGTCAAATACGTCCGGGAGTGGAGCACTATTGCGCTATCTGGAAAAGATCTGCCAAGAGTACCTTTTTCTGCTGGGGCAGGGTATAAAACTGTTTTTGAACTCTAGTGGATGAAGACCCTTTAGTTTTCCAACTTCCTGTTTTTCACAGAAATAACGTTGCTCTATCGTTATTTTCATAGCAGGCATTCGACTGAGCTCCAATTTATGATCCCAACCTGTAAAACATTCGCCATAAATACTCGCCTAGCTGCAACCATTGTCAGTAATTTCCTCTACTCTTTATCTGTGCCTGTAACTAAACGAAAACTCCACGAGTAAAGTTTATTTCCTAGAAGTACACGTCTTTCCAACACAATATTGTAAGCTAGTTTGCTTTTCAAGTCCAATGTAAATAAGTTCTTGTTGAGCCGTCCTAAAGCCCACTCTAGATTGAGCATTACTGAGCATCACGGTGTTGTTTATCCGTCTACTCTACACTGATTAACTCTTATCCTCGAGTGATCTTTAGGCCTTGAAAAACGATGACCCACCCTTCGTATATATAAAAAATATATTCTGAGAATGTTCTAAAGAAAGAAAATATTTGTTTATTTTTGTAGCTGTTTTAATCGGAAAGCAATATTCTGTGAATGTGTGCTTTTAACTAGCTGTGTAGTTGCTGGTCGTTGTTGCGACTAGACTAGCACTCACCCCAAACAAGGAATCGAACCTATAATCATCTAGCTACGGAATCGGTGCACGTGCATGATATCTACAATGTTTTTGCATCAGCATTATTTGTTTATTCATAAACAAAGTGAAAGGCGATATAATTTAACGATAGTGCTCTACCTGAGAATTTTTTTTTTTTTGGGGGGGGGAGTTTACATAGTCACCCACAAGAACACTGTTTCGCTGTATCACAGATTTTCAAACCTCTAACCATACAGGTGACAGTCGTTAACTCTCGTCACTTGTTGATTGAAACATGCTTATAAATGCGTAGCCATACCTAAATGTTCATGTAAAAATAAATAAAAGTTATATCTGGCTCTACTTTGGTATTAAGCACTCTTGCATAAACCTCGTTATACTAATTGTATGTTTTACCTCCGAATTGTGTTAACGTAATATATATATATATATATATATATATATATATATATATATATATATATATATATATATATATATATATATATCCATCCATCCATCCATCCATCGCCATTAAGTCCCTGGAAGGCCATAGACCATCTACAACTTTTTTGTAGATGCTTTTGTAGCGAGGAGTTCTTTTTACAGGATGAGGGTGCTGGCCCCACGCTCAACCTTCCCAGAACGTACATATAGCGTCTAGCCTTCCCAAATGGTCACCCATCTGGTACTGGGCAGGCTCAACGTTGTTTAACTTCGGTGATCTGGCGAGGACCGGTGTGTCAACGTGATTGTGCCGTATACATACATACATACATACATATATATATATATATATATATATATATATACACATATATATACACACATATATGTATATATCTGTATATATATATGTGTATATATATGTGTATATATATACATTATATATATATATCTGTATATATATATATGTGTATATATATGTGTATATATATACATTATATATATATATATATATATATATATATATATATATATATATATATATATATGAAGGTTTTTATGGGTAAATAATTTAATAAAACATTTGAATAATACTGAGCGCAGTACCATCATTATTAATTGTTGAGGTAATTTTTTTATAGCTTTAACATGAAAAATTGTGACTACGAACAGAAAATAAAATACACTTCTAAAATTTTTCTTTATAATCTCCTTAGCTTCAGTTCAATGTTAAAAAAACCCTTAAATTAAACAAAAGGGTATAAGTGGTGGGATAGAAAAAAAACTCTATTTCAGACGATACTTTTCAAAATGAACGTCGGTAACGAGGAGGGAATCATCGTTTAAAAACGTGGTCAAAACGAGGATAGAAAAAACTTAATATGGAGGAAAGGAGACAAGAAACAATTTAATCGAACGCCTATAAGTTTCAAATTATAGCTATGTTCCTTCTGTTTACAGAGAGACGGTTGGCGCAAATTAATAGATGACGCCCCTAGAAATGTTAATTGAATTGTCGAGCGTGCTCTGTGTAAGATACAGAAGGTTTCATCCGTGTACCCTTCAGTGCAGATCTGACACTGCCATAAATGCTTACCGATGGTCGATATTATGAGTCTGTGCACGCCCGGATGTTGGCCAGTTTTAGTGCTTACGTATATATATATATATATATATATATATATATATATATATATATATATATATATATATATATATGTTGGCCAGTTTTTGTGCTTACTTATATATATATATATATATATATATATATATGTTGGCCAGTTTTTGTGCTTACTTATATATATATATATATATATATATATATATATATATATATATATATATATATATATATATATATATATATAGAGTGAGAGAGAGAGCGAGAGTGAGAGAAAGACAGAGAGAATAGGAAAGAGAGTGAGTGAGAGAGATAGATGGATAGATAGATAAAGTGAGAAATAAATATTTAGCATATCAGAAACCCAGACTATTTTGCGTGTATCTACTAGTTTAGAATTACAATTATATATATATATATATATATATATATATATATATATATATATATATATATATATATATATATATATATATATAATTTTTTTTTAGATACTTTTTTGTGAACAACAGTTGAGGTCCGCTTGAAATATAAAAAGTATCAATAAAAATATTAAATATGTAACATCGTATTTCGTGCTTCCAAAAACCCTCATAACCTATATATATATATATATATATATATATATATATATATATATATATATATATAAATTGAAATCCTATTAAAGCATATATATATATATATATATATATATATATATATATATATATATGCTTTAATAGGATTTCAGTTTTAATAATTGATTGGCTTAAATATGACACATTTTATACTCACTTTCTCCTCCTCTAACGAGTAACGAGATCACAGTTAGAACAGAGGTCAGTTTTGAATATGGAGAAAGTCTAGTTTCTCAAATACTGTACTCTGTAGTTGAAGCCACAATAATAAAACTTGTCCAAGTTCTCCCTCCCTGACAAATCACAATAAATGCTAAACGTTTAAAAAATGTATTTGCTGAAGTCAAAATATTTTATACAGATTCTACACTTTGATCCTGTCGAGAAAAAAACGGACAACGAATTTTTCTTTGTATAGTAACTGTTGCTACTGCTGCAATGACGTCAGGTGATGTCGCATTATCGATTGTTATTAACACTAACTGGACAATACATAATGGCTACTAGTCGTGGGGATTACCCTTAGATATGCTGCAATTTGATAGGGATATCCCACGATAGAAAACAGGCGTTGTCGTTGTTATTGTTGTTGATGTTGTTGTTGTTATTCGAATCTGATTTGAATATCCCACCCACATAGTGCAACGCCTACGATATTTATTGTTTTCCGTTTCGGACGCCATTTTGAATAGTTTTTCGTGTTGGGAAATACCAACATAGCCAGTGATGATGTATTTTGTATGGACTTGTATACCGTGTGTTTACGAGCGAGCGTGTGTGCTTGCATGCGCGTGCGTGTGTGCTTATAAGCGATGATCACCATCTTTCATTGCATCACCCGTTAACATTTCTACCATTCTGCTGTCAACGATTTATCTATAAATCTTTCTCTATATATGCTTCCGAGTCTCTCTGGATCTGTTTATGTTATAATTCACTAACTTATTGACTATATTTTAATCTATATATTTCTTCATTATACGATATGTTTTGTACTCTCAGTTCCCATTTCTTATATATTATCATATGTGCATTCGGCGACTAGTTCTGCTAGCAGTTGAAAGGTATAATTTAGCACGGCGCTGTATCGAATATCACTCACTTTGTAACGGTCTCCTTTTCTGTCTAACCATATGTTTTATCATCTTATTTACATTTTCGTTCGTATGTTACACCATACGTACATTTGGCACTCCCAGTTCTGTTAACAACGGAAAGGAATAGATTTAGCATAGCATTTTGTTAACGTTCTGCTTTTCTATCCGACTATATGCTTTATCATCTCCTCTCATTTTCTGGTTCTTATGTTAGATATGTAAATTCGGCACATCGAGTTCTGTCAGCAGTTGAAAAGCATATGTTTTCAATATTTCATTTACTTTTTTTTTTTTACGTTGGACCATATGTATATTTAGCACATCCAATTTTGGTGGCAGCTGAAAGGGATAGATTTAGCATGACACCGTATTTGATTTAACTTCGTCAACGTTGTGATTTTTTGTCTAACCATGTTTTTACTATCTCACTTTCTGGTTCTTATCTTTGGCCATATGTAAGTTTAACGCACCCAGTTTGGCTAGCAATTGAAAGGTATGGATATTAGCGGTAAACAACGAGCTTAGCGCGTGCGGAGAGATATTATTGGTCGGGGTTTTTCTTTAGAAAAAAGTAATTTCAAATATTTTTACAATTATTTTCCTTGAAAGATGTTAAATTTTTTTTTTTTATTTTTTTTTTTACATGAATACATTCTTCAGTAAGATATTCTTTGTCTAATTGTATTTTTGTCCGAAAATCGTTCCAAAAGTAAGGCCTCCTATTTTTTTAAACTAAAAAAACTAAAATATTTAAGAGCTACGAAGACGAGAGTGATATCATTAAAACATGTGGCCTTTTGTGATCCATAATTTTTTTTTTTTACATAGGCGTCACCACATTATCAAGGCCCAGAGGCCACTCAAGGATAAGGGTTAAAGAGTGTACAGTAGAAATTGGTCAATATAGTAATCATTAGTAATGAAAATTTGGTAAATTTGATAACTTATATGGAACGGCTCACCAAGAACTTATTTACTTTAGACTTGAACACAACCATATTGTAGTCAGCCGGAAAGCAGGAAAACGGAAGACAATTCCACAGGCGTGCAGTTCTAAGAAAGAAGCTTTGTTCATGGAATCTACGTTTAGGTTTAGGCACAGATAAAGAGTGGGGGAAATTATTGATAGTGTTTACAGCTAGACGAGTGTTTCTTGTGAAAGTTTGGCGAGGGGGGACCATAGATTGAAGCTCAGTTGAACACTTTCCATGAAAATAACGATACATCAGAGACAAACTCGCAACATCTCTTCTGTGAGATAGAGGTTGCAAGGAGGAGAAAAGGACATCTCCTACGAGGCTACGAAGTCTATTTTGAACTCTATCAAGGCAGGACAAGTCCTTTCTAGCAGCTCCTGCCCAGATGTGGCAACAGTATTCCATCCTTGGACGTACCTGGCTCTTATATAGATAGAGAATAGCATCAGCAGTGAGATATCTACCGGATCGATAGAAAGATCACACCATTTTTCCAGCGGCCTTGGCAACAGATTTGATATACGTGTTCCATTTAAGATCAGGAGTAATGGTCAAGCCCAGAAGCTTGTCAAAACTTGAGGCCTCCTGAAGACGAGAGCCATTCATTTCAATTGATGCCAGATGTGGATCAGAATGTTGATGATGTAAAGAGAGAAGCTTGGTTTTAGATGCATTAAAAGTAACCAGCCACTCCTTTCCCCATTGTACTACGTGCTCAAGATCAGAGGAGAGAGAATTGGAGAGAACTTGGTCGTTTACTGTCTTAGATGTGCTACCATAAATGGTAGTGTCGTCAGCATAAATGTCTACAAATGATGTAAGGATATGATTTGGAAGATCATTAATGTAGATCAGGAAAAGAGTTGGGCCCAGGATGAATCCCTGAGGGACACCGGCATTAATACTGTGAGCTTCTGATTTTTGCCCCTCAACTACTACTCTTATGAACCTATCAGAAAGAAATGATTTAATAATTGAGAAGACATTTCCAGCTATATCATAGCTAGCGATCTTATGAAGTAAACCTTTATGCCATACCTTATCAAAGGCTTTTGATATGTCAAGAGCAATTGCCCTAGAAAGATTGCCACCGTCGAGAGATTTGCTAATCCTATGCGATATAACTGTAAGGACACCTGCTGTAGATCTAGCAGAACGGAAACCATATTGAGTGTCACTAAGAAGGTTATTTTTGTTGAGATGGTTGATTACTTCTGTATTTAACACAGATTCTAGCAACTTACTCATGACGCACAGGAGACTTATTGGCCTGTACTGAGAGGGGGATGAGCGATCACCTGAATTCTTAAATACAGGGCATACTGATGAGATTTCCAGGGAGATGGGAAACTATTCTCCTTAAGACAACGTTTAAACAGTTTTGTAAGTATGGGCGCTAGTTCAGGTTGAAGTTTTTTGAGTACTATAATTGGAATACCATCAGGGCCAGTTGCTTTACTCGAATCAAGGTTTTTGATTAGCTTCGCAACATCACGTACAGATATACGTATATCACATAGCGTGTTTTCTGATACAGGAGGAAATATTGGGGGTTGGCGGTCTTGGTCGCAAAGGGTAGAATTAGCTGCAAAGTTCTTGACAAAGAGTTTGGCTTTGTCTGATGCTGACGAGATTACCTCAGGTCCATTGATAATAGTTGGGATGGAGCACACGCTTCTGTTCAGGATTCTGTTTGCTATTTGCCAAAACTGGTGGGAACCAAGCCGCTGCTCAGCTACTTTGGACTTAACAGATTGAGCATACAACTCTCTTGCGTTCCTTATTACTTTCTTACAATGGTTGCTGGCAGTCCTGAAAACGGTTTTAGTTTCCATACATCTATTACGTTTGAAGCAGTGGAAAAAGTGATTTCTGTGCGCAATGGCAGTAGCACATTCTGGAGAGAACCATGGCTGGCTGTTAGGTTTTTGCTGAAACTTTTTAGAGGGTATGAAATGGTCAATACCTACAATTAACCATTCAGTCAGGTCTAATACTATAGAGGACACATCCTTTTTAAACATGGAATGCAGAGGTAGATCAGATATAAATGTACGGAAGCTATCCCAGTCAGCCTTAGTGTATCGATATACTGTACGATGAATTTATTTTTCTACATAGTCATCACCATTTTCAATGAACTTTTCTCAGTCTCTTTTGATGTCTTCGTCGTAAAATCCGGAGCGCAATTTCTCACACATCTCTGTTACCACTCTGAAATCGGCGATCCCATCTCCTAACAATGCTGACATCAACTGCATCGGCTTCATAAACGTTCAACAGGCACCGGTGAATGTTGATCGGTTCGATTTTTTCTGCGTGATGGAATTCAATGACGCCTCGCTGCTTCTGACGCACGTCCATCACATGGGCTGCTTTCTCATACCGACAATATCTGCAACAGAATGATTAAACTTTTCGGTCATGAATGCATAAGTTGCGTCATCATAACAATGCAGTTTACAAACTCCTCTAATCCACCCAGGCGAAATAAAAATTGGAGGAATTACTTTTGAAATGTCCCTTGTATATATAGATTATTTTATGAACCCAACCTGATAATTGCCTCTGATGACCCTCAGATGGAATCGAACAAAATTCAATGGTATTTTCAAATTCCATGAAAAATGTCATCTTTATTTAAACATTGGAATTTTCTTTTAACATATCGATTTGTATTTTGTTTCCGAATTTTTGAGATGCAGATTGATAAGTCTTATTGGATTATTCGGACTAATTTTCTCATCTTGGGTAGCATGCTCTCTTCCTTCAGCCATGGTAAAAGTTCTAAATAATTCGCAGTTGAATTTGGAGTGTTACCCGCCTTGATGTTGGAACCTTCAACCACCAGAAGAGTGTAAATTACAACTGAATTTAACCAACTTTATCCACTATGTCACTGGTCAATCGATTTCTATAACACACAAATACACACTGGCTGCTTTTAAGGTAAAGCACCTCCCCTTTAACAAAAATATGAAATCTTTCCAAACACCGATTGTCATGGCTAATAACACCCGAAAATCCCACATTCAAACTTCTCGGACAAACACTCTAGCGAACAATAAGTACATAGAATGAGCTTCTAATTCTGTCACAAAGAAGGTAGACCCCCTTTACCAAGTTAGAAAACTTCTCACATTTTCCAATATTCCATATATTTATGAATCCATTATTTGTTCGAGCATGGATTATTTTTGCCAATTCTTTACTCGGAAACAAACTTCGAACCTCTCCCTCCTAGACAGGGTGAAACAAAGTATTTTTTAACATAAATAAATACTATATATATATATATATATATATATATATATATATATATATATATATATATATATATATGTATGTATGTATGTATGTATACACTAAATATTATATATATATATAGTAAATATTACATATATATGCATATATATATATACTAAATACTATATATATATATATATATATATATATATATATATATATGTGTGTGTGTGTGTGTGTGTGTGTGTGTGTGTGTGTGAGTGTTTTAGTGTTCGAACGATAAATTGGAATCGAAGTCGGGAATCGGCGGAATAATTGGAACTTTTGGGGCTATCGAAATCAGTATAGAAAAAATTGGAGTGTAATTTCCGATTCCAAAACGATTCTTTAAAGTTTCTTCTCGACAATAGAAAATGAAACAAACACCAATTCATTTATTAGAAGTTGTTCATTTACAACTTAAATATAAGGACCACAGAATGAGTTATACATTCCACTTTCAGATTTAATATTGATTCTGAAAGTCAAGTTTTTTCCCTTTATTAGTGAACTAGCGGGGGTACCCGGCGTTGCCCGGGTGTTTCGAGGTGTGTGTGCTCTTAAATTAAAAAGAAACGGGAGGGGTAAAAAGTTTTGGTAAGTTGGTAGGATCGAACCCGAAGCCCTGAGGCGAAGTTGGAAAATAAAATGTGAAAAAAAAAGCATGAACCGTTAACTGTTCGGCCAGCTAGAATGAGTTTCTGAAAGATGTTTGAATTTATTTAAGTAAGAACAAAATTGACAAGTGCCCGCACGGAAGTCGTAGAGTTAACATTTTGTGCGAGCGTTACGACGACGACGACGACGACGACGACGACGACGACGACGACGACGTAAGCAATAGCCATTCAGCAGTTAACATTTTCTGCGGGACAGTTTTTTTTAATGAGGTTTGTTTGTTTTTACCAAACTTTGGGGGAAAACAACTCTCCCCGTTTATTAGGGGAGTGTATCGTGTTAAAATGAAAGCAACCATCTGATATGACGACGGTATGCCGACATTGGCCAAACGTTACATCGCTTTCTAGAGAGCATTGGCGCCAGCGGGGGGGGGGGTACCCGGCGTTGCCCGAGTGTTTGTAGGTGTGTATGCTTTTTTAATGAAAACCTAAGAATAAGCGAAGTAAAAAAAGAAAACATAAAAACGAAGCGGGCGTACCCCGGGGGAGGGGGGTAATAAGAAATGAAAAAAAAACACAAAAAAAACTAACGTTAGGCAAACGAACGATGTTAAATGTAAAAATCGAAAAAATAAAAAGAAAACAGAAAAATGAACGTTAAAACTAAAAACAAACAAAAAAAAACACGTGAAAAATGGCCTAAATAAGCCTGTTTCGATATTAAAATTTAAAAAATCGGTGGGTACCCGGGTGTTTTTGAGTGTGTGGTCGGGGGTGGGGGTGTTAATGAAAACCTAAGAATAAGCGAAGTAAAAAAAAAACAACAACAACAAAAAAAAAACAGAAAAACGAACGTTACGTGAAAATGGCTTAAATAACACTGGTTAAATATTTAAATGTAAAAAATCGAAAAAAAAGAACGAAGATATCTCACACCACGATTCGAACCCAAAACGTTTAGATAATGAACCAACGCTCTAACCAACTGAGCTAAACCGACGTACATGAAATTTAGTCAGTTCTTCAACTATTTAAACTAAATCAGGTCATGACGTCATCTGACGCATGCGTAGAACCGGTCGTCGTCATGACAGGATCGTTTAGTTGACCCCCCCTGTAGAAAATTGTCTATTTCAGGGTGAAACAATTAACGTTTTTGGCCAATTTTTCGATATTTTTCGGGCGAAGGATAGAGTTTCAATATGATACCAAGTTTGTTAATTTTTGTTCTGTCTGTCGAAAGTTTTTAGCGACACACAAACACACATACAAACATACAAACACACATACATACATACACACATATTTTTGCTTTTATATATATAGATTACTGTAAACATCGCTGAGCTTTTTTTCAGGTAGTTTATACTTGGCATTACCAAAAATTAAGGCTCCAGACAAGATGTTTCAATTTTGTTTAGATACTGTCGTTGTCTTCGATTCTTTCTAATTGTTTAAGAAAATTTCTAACGGCATTAACGATGACCAAATACAAATGAGATTTGTTTTAAACGGAAAACAAATATCTCACAATTTTCAATTAATTATAAAGAAAAATATTAGAGAGCTATTTTAAAAAGATCTACTGTTGTAATATACCTCCACCAACCAATGTATTTTTGCATTTTGCAAAATACATACGGACATTACACGGGGTGGAGTACAGTCATTTGAACATTTTCAAAAAGCATTGAACCCTTAATAAAATTTTAAGAAATTTTAAAAGAATCGGAATCGGTACTTGTATCGGAATTAAGAATTTAGAACAGAATCGGTGATTGTATCGGAATCGAGAAAAAAATTTGAAATCGTCCCATCACTAATATATAGGGTGGGGGTTACGATAGGCATTTTAAAATGTTTTGGCTAGATTGTTATGTAACCATATTTAGGATAGGTTTCTGAGTTCTTATATATACAGCTTCCAACATTTAAAATTTTTTAACGTTGGTTTCATGATGTATTATTTGTGTGTTGCTGACAAAAATTTCTCTAACTTCGGAGGGGTAGTTATGCTTTTTCTATAAATGTTTTATATAGCACTAGATTCTGCATTATGCAGGGCAAAGCGACAGTATAGCTTGGTCGTTGTGTTACCGACATAACCAACGTAACTACTGCTTTTTTGCTATTATAGTTACATTGGTTATATATAACCATAGTTACAATATTGGGATTTTCATGTTAAGGGGTATTACTATTTATGGTAGTGTTTTTTTTTAAGTTCTGGAGCACTGATTTTATTTGCTGGTCGACTATGTTGTTTCGAAATCCATTATTGATGAAAACTTGCTTGATATTTTTAGTTCGAGTAGTAATGTTTTTTGTTTTAGGTTGGCGCGATTAAGAAGATTTTTGAATATGGTTATCATATCGATGAGGGCATTCGCTCTTAAAATTTAGGAGGCAGGAGTTAAGGCTAGAAGGTTTTTATAGTTGGAGGTGTTGAAGGTGTTGTTAAAAGTGTCAATGAGGACGCCAAGGAAAGGAATTTTATCATTAACATTCATTTCTATTGTGAATTTAAGTATGGACTTATCTTGAAAGTGCTACTTCAATCTTAGTAGGTCCTGGATATGACCTTAAACTATATCCGGTGGAAAGGCCCCAGCTTGTGGGATCTGGAGAGTGTGGAGCCACCCTTTAATTGCCATTGCTCCCAGGTCCACTCTGACCCGGAGTGGTAGTACCTGTTAGGGTCCCAACTATGGGTTAAATAGAAACTAACTTGAAAAAAACATATTCTATTAAAAAAATTTTCTTCAAAATCGCTGGATTCAGCTTTAAATAACCTGAAAAGGGTTAATATGCCGTAAAACAAAACCAACCAACCAACCAACCAATCAGTCTTAGTATTTGTTCATTGTTATCAAATAGGATGAGAATATCGTTGACATACAGTACATAGAGGGTTTGCTGGTGTTATTCAATATATAGTTTTCGAGGTCACTCATGTAGAACTCGCTAAATAGCGGACCGAGGATGGAACCCGTTGAGACGGCCTCAATCTGAGTTCAAATAACCCATTTTATTTAGTACTAAACACGCTCCTCAGTTTTAAGTTTTTTTGTTGATTTTAAGGGGAGGGAGAGACGGGTTGTTCTATATGCTGTTAAGGATTATGTCAAAGTTGTTTTTTTACATGAATATTTGTGAATAGCCTTTCTACGTCGAGAGAGGCGATGACTTCGTTGTCAGGTTGCTTGGCTTTTAGAATTTTTAGTAGTTCTGGTGTTGATTTAACACCGTATTTATTAGGTAAATACTGGCTAATGAGATCATTACTTTGGTTAGGGAACAGATTGGGATGGCAACTTGGGTCGTAAGAGAGAGAGAGTTCGGTTTATGTAATGGTATAACTAAATAAAAGCTCTCTTTTATCTTTAACAATGTTTATATATATATATATATATATATATATATATATATATATATATATATATATATATATATATATATATATATATAGTTTTTTGTTGTTGACTTTTTAAACGATATTAAGGTTAACGTCCCCACCTTGGAGTTCCGGTGTTTTTCTTAGAAAGTCCCCCATTTTTTATTTGGACGTATTTTTTTATTTATTTATTTATTATTTTGAAAAAAAAAACAAACCCAGTAATCTACGCTGAAAAGGAGTAGGGCTCCGAAACACGCGTGTCCGTAGATTACTGTTTTAAAAAATAGTATATATATATATATTCTCCGATATAAGATCGCATATCGAATATCTGTATTGTACAGTAGTTGTGAGTGATAATATTTCGTTCTTATAATACTATTTTCGCTTCTTTCACAACCAAACTATATGAACTGCTTTATTTTGTCACTATAATTCTGTTAATATATTTGATTATTATTGCAGAATATTATAAACGGCGACAACTCTATGCGAAAGTCCATGAAATAGGTATGATATTATCCAGTCCTGGTCACACAAAAAGATAAAAACAAAGGAATCCAATAGTTGCTTTTGTATAGAAACGTTTGTTTATAAACACTTGGATGACATTGATCCGTGCATGCGCCTATCAAAGCAGGCCAATAGCGACGTTTAAATAAATAATAAAGCCTGCGAAAGACGCGGAATAAAAAGGTCAATCGAAGCACTGAATGAAATGATATTGTACAGTTGCCAAATTTCTTGGATAAACACGATATTAATCGACTAAATTTAATTTACCTTGTACTGCATATACACTAAGATCTCTAGTTGGAAATATGACGTCAAATAAATAAAATTTGTAGATAATTTGATATTTTGATATGAGATTAAACCTCTCTATTAGGATTGAACTTCTAACTAGGAAATTTCAACTCAAATGGAATGTTGACCA
The DNA here is from genome assembly GCF_053919585.1 of Euprymna scolopes. Classification (NCBI taxonomy): domain Eukaryota; kingdom Metazoa; phylum Mollusca; class Cephalopoda; order Sepiida; family Sepiolidae; genus Euprymna; species Euprymna scolopes. Next base: position 28,234,625 of record NC_136524.1, on the reverse strand, counting down.
ATTGTTTTTCGTCTTACGTTCTACAGACTATGAGATTGAAAAAAAAAAAATGGGCAGAGAAGCGGGAGAAGCAAGACCGTAAATAAACAAAATGAATAAAAAGAGTAGAAAAAGAAAGGGGGGGGACAATAAAACAAATTCACACACGCACGGAAAAAGAGAACACATTGATTCCCTTGCCTGAAAAAAATCAATAACATAGTCAGTCGACATCTTATTTTGCTTTCAATGTGCGAAGAAATCGATTTTTTTTTCTCTGGCTGGCAGCCGAGGAGGTGAACTCATTCGTTCGATTCCGTTCGATTTCGGTCCATGACGTCAGCTTGAAACGTCACTCGAAAAGAGCACGTCACGTGAAGTGTGGTGATGGTGGTCGTGGTAGTGGTGGTAGTGATCGAGGTGGTGATGTCGACGAAGGTGAACGCATAATGGGGAAGGCTGAGTTGGCGGCGGCGAGTTTTCGACGGATTGAAGGCGCAGAAAAAAATCGCGTTCCGTACAAGCTTCACTTCATATGCACCCCAGCAACAAGTGGAGATAGGAGATAGCGAGGTGGGGTGGGGTTAGGGTTAGGGGGGGAAGAAAAACAAAAATAAACAATTTTCGTTATCCATCCACTCCTACTACTTCACACAGGTGGTATATAGCACAAGGTAGTTTTGATGCGGGAGAGAAATGAGACGGGAAGTAAACGACAGCAGTTACGTTCATCGGTTTGAGTTAGGTACATAATTATGTACATGCAGTGTCGCACTAGCACACACAAGGCCTTTGGGCTTAGATTCAAGTGTAGTATCTGTTCTGATGCAACACTTACGTTAATTTGTCCTTTGTCAGTGGAGGTGAAACCCTTCTATACTAAGATAAATTGTATTTTTACAACTGCCAGTGCCTGTTTTTGGGAAGCTGGTTTAACCCCACATTAAAAACGACCTTGTGTCACATTTTGCTTTCGTGGGGAAGCAAATAAACACCATTTAATTAAAACAAAAATGCAGTTTTAATTCTTAGTGATTTTAAGTTCAACATTACATTCGCATGAACCGAATCACTGCAGGGAAAGCCACGATTACAAAAGAGAATTTAAGTAAATAACAGTGAAAAATAAACAAGAAACCTTCATTTAAATTATTAAATAGAAAACGGGCATCGTCAGTTGTTGACCATGTAGATCTTTCGGAGATTTATATATATATATATATATATATATATATATATATATATATATATATATATATATATATATATACAAGCCTTGCGTGCTGTGTCTAGTAAATATCTTACTGCCGATGCAATTCTCCACTGATATAAGAGCCAGGTACGTCCAATGATGGACAGGAGCTTCTAGAATGCTTTATCCTGCCTTGGCAGAGTTCAAAATAGACTTCGTATCCTAGTTGGGGATGCCCTTTTCTCTTCCCTGCAAACTTTTTCTCACAGAAGAGACGTTGCGAGCCTGTTTATGCTTTATTTTCATGGCAAGTGCTTGTCTGAGCTCAAATCTATGGTCCGCACTCGCCAAACGTTCACGAGAAACACTCCTCTAGATGAAACCACTATCAATAATTTCCCTCACTCTTTATCTGTGCCTAAACCTAAATGTAGATTCCATGAATAAAGCTTCTTTCTTAGAACTGCACACATGTGAAACTCTCTTCCGTTTACCTGCTTTCCAGTTGACTACAATATGGTCGTCTTCAAGTCCAACATAAACAAGTTCTTGATGAGCTGTTCCCCTTAAGTAATCCAATTTACCAAATTTACACTACTAACAATTACTACGCCACTGTCCCATTGACCACTGTATACTTGTTAACCCTTATCCTCGAGTGGCCTCTGGGCCTTGATAAATGTTGAATCCTTTGTAAAAAAAAAGTTAGGGCTATTGAATCATTAAACCGGACTGATTTATTCATAGAGATAGATGTACATTAATATCTTGGAAATTCTAAAAAATATTTATTTATCTTTTAAATATTAAAGACACAACAACAACAACAACAACAACAACAACAACAACAACAACAAAAAAAAAAAAAAAAACGAAAAAAAAATCAATTTGTCTGGCTGACGAAGAGTGTGTGGGGTAATGGATCGCAATTGCGGAAAATCAAGTTAGTTTCTCCAAAAAAATAGGCCGGAAACGAACCCGATATTACTTCATAAACAAATGTCTTGCGATCAAGAAAGAAAATCCAAAATTCTTGATATTTCGGAATTCTAGTAAGATGTTAATGTGCAGATGGCACTAAATAAAAGGATATGCCTAAACGGGGCCATCATTGAAAATCAGAAGTCTGTATAGCTTTGATGATTCTTTAAATATTTCATCTGACCCTCCTCCGAAGAAACGTCTAAAGGAAATTGTTAAAAGGCTTATGGTAATAGGTTTTAGAGAGAAAACAAGTTTCGACTGATTGTAAAGGGAAAACGTAGATTACGTAATGACTCTCGCAATTTTTTTTGAAAATAGCTCCAAACAAGGCAGGAAGCCACTTGAGGAAGGAGACAATAAAAACAACTTCAACAACAACAACAATAAGTATTAGATAGCTAGATTCAGACCCTAAAATAGCAATTCTTCCCTCTTTATCAGAAACATTGCTCATCGAATGTGAGGACTAAAGGACAAAATAAGGGATGCGAAAATTACGAAGTTACCGAGAGTGAAGATATTTGTTGCGTCTGTCTGCACAGTGTTGGTCCAGTTTTTCGGGATTAATTAATTAATGTTAATATTATTTATGGTGCTATGTTGACTTTATTCATCTTCTATATCCCTTTTAGCTCTTTGGCCAGTTCCTTGTATTTGCTTCACTTCTCCGTCTCCATGATATTCATCCTGTGGTCTGGAACAGCGAGATCCACGATATGACAAGACTTGTCCTTCTTGCTAATTATTATGACATCTGGTCTTCTAGCTTGAATGGGTTTACCTTTTTGTACGTCCACGTCTCATAGGATTTTATGATTGGCGTTTTCAAGTACTGCTGCTGGTTTGTGCTTGTACCATTTGTCTGAGTGTTCAAGATGCAGTTGTTTGCATCATCACCAGCATTCTTATTGTTGTTGTTGTTGTTCTTCTTCTTCTTCTTCTTCTTTTTCTTCTTCTTCTTCTTCTTCTTCTTCTTCTTCTTCTTCTTCTTCTTATTATTATTATTATTATTATTGGCGCACAGGGAGCTTTCACATAGGTCTTCAGAGATATTTCCCTGAAAACAGCCTGTAGTGTTCCCTGGAAGCTGAGTGACAACAAGTCTCCCCAGGTTTTCATTATTATTATTATTATTATTATTATTATTATTATTATTATTATTATTATTATTATTATTATTATTATTATTATTATTATTAAAATGAAAGTAATCAAAAATACATTGTACTGTCATAATACCTCTTTCCTCACTTTTCTTTTCCGTTTCTCTCCCCCCTCTAATTGCCTCTGTCATTCTTCTCCTTTCCGCCTCCATTTTTAATTATGTATACCATTCCATTCCTCGCACCCTTTATTTACGTTATTCGCCTTTCCTCAGCCCATCTAAAATACTCATCTCGTATTTCGAAATAATTCTACAGCTTATTTGATTATTCCATTATTGTTTAAATTTCTCATTGCACAGGAGAAGTTCAGTTCGAAATGACATAATCCTTGTTAAATGACACAATCCTTGTTAAATTATATATATACTAGCAGGGAAACTCGTCGTTGTCCGGGATTGAATGAGGATCAACAAATGTTCCACACTCCCATGCTTTTATTGTCATCCAAATAGGTTAAATCGCCCATTTTTAAAAATCAAATCGATTGATTTCCTGCCCTAATTAAAGATCCATCTCAACGCAGTATACCGGGAAGAAGCTTCACATGCCTCCCCACGGTGACTTAGTCCACAATACATTGTAGTCGACATTGCACTGTAGAGAATCTACTATTGATTTTATAAAATTATCTGTAAATAATGGCTTGAATTAAAGTTTAAAATGCTAAAGTCAAGTATCATGGCTCAATTGTGCTCTAAACAAAAACATTCATTCCAACTGCTCCCCTGTCATATTAAAGAACCAAGTATTGATTTTATAAAATTATTTTTACATAATCACTTGAATTAAGTTAAACGTACAAAAGTCAAGTATCATGGCTTAATTGCGCTCTGAAAATACACATTTATTTCGAACGCGCCCCTGTCTTATGAAAGAACATATTGCTGGTTTTATACGCCGGAATTTTCTTCTTGTGATGATAAAATAGATGCTTTATATTACTTATTTGACTTTACCACATCTTCCTCCATTTTAAGTATGAAATACGCCATACTATACACAAAGCTGAAACACATTTACGCAAATATAACACTCTAAAATTGTGAAGAGAAAAACTTATTTTATTTCAAGGATGAGAGTTCAATAGAAACGTTGTTTTAATTTGAATAAAAGAAAATACGCATCAAGTGCGCTTGAAAGCCAAATCACAACGTAATATTAGGAAAATAAACAAATATTTTACTTGTTTGAAATTTACCACAAATATATATCAGAGGTATACTCCATCTTCAGTGTGTTGTTTTGTTTCTTTTTTTTCTTTTCTTTTTCCTTGCCATGTTGTAATTTTGAAGAAAGAAGTCTGTTTGTATAGAGTCGCGCGTTGTTTCTAGCGGTTTTATTTTGAAATGTTTGAACTGTGCGTAGGTAACGCGAGAATAACGTTGATTTTGATCTCGGTAATTCGAGTTGTATTGTTTCTCCTTGTTAATATAAAAATAAAGACACAATACCTCACTTCTTCATAAAATTTGATTATCATTATCTAGGTAAGTAGAAGAGTAACTACTTAACTTGTTTTTGATAACATTTTTTGTTGTATTTATTTATTTATTTATTTATTTTCACCCATTTTTTGTTTTCTTAGCTATTCGGGTAATTCCAAATAAATTACACAATACAAATTATCAATCTTCATCTAAAAATAATACAACCTATGGAACTTTATTTCGATTATAATGATTTGTATACATTATGAAGCATCTGAAATTATCAGCAACATAGAAAAAAAAGAAGCGAGAGAGAGAGAGAGAGAGAGAAAGAGAAAGAGAAAGAGAAAGAGAAAGAGAAAGAGAGAGATTCCAGCAAGGGGAATAATCCCCAATTGCTTATTACACGCATCTTAAGAGAAGCAGTTTTTTTTTCTTTTTAATTTTTTTACCAAAAAGTAAAAAAAATAAAAATATTAATAATAATAAAATAACAATATAAAATGTGTATAAAATCGGTCGATTTTATTATTCATTTTTTCTTTATTGTTTGTTTCTTTTTCACAAATCCATTATCGATTTAATCCATGTCTATATGTGTAATTATAATATTTCTCTTTATCGTTTCCAGGCATCGATTATCTTCATGAAGATATTAGAGAGAATTACGTAAGGATTTGTCGTTGATCAATGTTATTTTCGTTGTCGTAGAAGTTGTTTTTCTTTGTCTTTTACTTTAAGTATTGTTGTATTCATGCTTGTCTTGATTGGTTGAAACGGCTGTTGATGATACGCTATTGTTTAGCGAATGATTTTAAGAACCTTCCTATTATATAAAATGATAACGTTCCTTTTGTTTGTGTGTCCGTTCAATTAAAATTCCGAAACTACCTTACAAAACTTACATATTCAAATTCATATAAAACAAAAAAACAAACAAACAAAAAAAAAAAAACAACAACAACAAACAAAAAAAAACTCACTAAAAAAAGATAAAAAATCTCAGTCAACTGCTGATGACTTTTTCCCCCTTTTTTGCCTAATTTGCGCATGAATTAGAGAAAAAGTGCGTGTGGGAGAAAGAAAGAGAAAGCTAGGAAGAGACAGACAGACAGACAGACAGACAGACAGACAGAAACAGCTGTTACATATTCTCTTTAAAATTCTTCAAATTTATTATCGATACAACATAGTATAACCCGACCGGAAACGGGAATTCTTAATATTTTTGCAAAAGTACTTAATACATATATAGAGCTAATATAATTGAAACTGCACCCCCGATTAATATTTTTAAAACGTAGATTAATTCACGTTAGTGTTTTTCTGATGTTTATATATATATATATATATATATATATATATATATATATATATATATATATATATATATATATATATATATATATATATATATATATATATATAGATAGATAGATAGATAGATAGATAGATAGATAGATAGATGTTTTTTGTTTTTGCGATACGTTCTGAATAAATTCAATTATTTACGAAAGTGCATTTTTACCTAAATGCGAGTTGGGAATAATTTTCCCTTTAACCAATTTGTTATCCGATATAGGGAGCGGCATATATATTATTTTAAAAATATAATATAATATAATATAATATAATATATGTATATATATATATATATATATATATATATATATATATATATATATATATATATATATATATATGTGTATATATATACTTTCAAGTATAAAATATATACATATAATATATATATATGTTCCAATTAGCACGATTTATTAAGCTCAATGCGTGCACGCTTTACACTTTTAGAGCATATATATATATATATATATATATATATATATATATATATATATATATATATATATATATATCAATAGTTTACATTTCAAAGCCAAATAGATATTTATATTTTTTCTTTTATAGTATTTTATTTTAGTTTGTCTTTTACCTTTATTTTGTCTTTATATATATATATATATATATATATATATATATATATATATATATATATATATATATATATATTAAAGGGTAAGAACAGTAGTCTAAAGAGCAGAGTGTATTTTAATGTGATAGTAAAATTACTAATTTAATTAAAATACAAGAAAAGAACAGTGCTCGGTGTAATCTAACTATAATCAACATTCAAATGAATGCTTTGACAATAATTATGGTTTTCTAAAGGCGAACAATTAAAAGATACATCTGCCTTACTTAAAAATTGCTAGGTTTATTTATGGTGTCTTTTACATATAAAAAAAACACCAAATACTTTTGCTGATGAGGAGACTTTGTTTAAAAAAACTATATGTCAAAATTATTGTCCGTGGCTTAATGTCTATCACAATAAAAACATCGTTTCTGAAACGATCGTACAAATTGTTGACTTTGTTGTTGTTCCTTCTTATGAAACATATTTTTAATTCTTAATTCTAATTTGAATTTTAAATTATCAATCACATTACTATATATATATATATATATATATATATATATATATATATATATATATATATATATATATATAAGAACAAATAGTCAATAAAACATGTTAAAACACACTGTAAAAGAGTTAAAAACATATTTAATTTTAAAAAGGAAGCACAAAATCAGTGGATAGTTCTTAATCCGCAGAGCTTCGAAGAAATACTTTCCTTCTCATCAGAGGGAAGAATTTTGCTTGCAAAAGTATTTGATGAAACTACAAATGTCATAGATCTTACTTGGTAACAAATAGTAAAGGAAAGGGGATAAGGTAAAGAAAAAGGTGATTTCACGTGAATGGTGAAGGGTACAATATCGTATAACTGTAAAATTAAAAATCAAAATCCAAAAAAGTTGGTTAAGTTTCCATTTCCACAAGTAAAATCCAAGGGAATCGCGTAATTGGAAGATGGTCCAAAGTAATCCAAATTGCAGAAATCCTTTTGGATTACTTTGGACCATCTTCCAATTACGCGATTCCCTGGGATTTTACGATTTTAAGATAAATGCTGATAGCGCATTATTCTAACATATATTTACCATTACATATGCCCTAGCAACAATATTTTTTTGAAGTTAAAGTCACCAAAGTACATTTCTGTTTTTTTTTTGCACGCTAATCACCCCTGGGTAACGCTGGATAGGTGTAGCTTATCTATATATATATATATATATAAAAGGCAAAATGTGTGTGATCATTTTATGTATGTCCTGACAAGGCTTATTTCGCCGCGATTCTCGGGGGGGTACTATGGCTTAGAAGTATTTATATACCCCCTAGGTAATAATATCTAGGGTTTGGGAACGTGTTTCGAGTCTAGATTTATTTACATCGACTTTTATAAAAATCGCGCTATTTCGCTGTCCTGCTTTTTAGTATGAATAAAGTGAAACTAAATTCAAACGGTGTATTCTCGGCTTTTGTGCCGGAACGTCCAGAAAGCAATCAACTTTTGATCAATGCGGTGGAATCCTTATATCAGACAATTGCTTTCATATGGAGACCCCTATCTTTTATGGGGACCGACATGTTGGGAAACTAAACCAAAACAAACTTGACTGCGGGATTGATATTTGACCTAATTCACTTTTTAGTTTATTCATAACCCTTTATTTTCGCTTCCGCCTCAAGTATTCGAGTTCGAACCTCCCCTTCCTCAAACCGTTTTTGGTTTTTCAAACACCCGGGCACCGCCGGACCGTTCATTTTTTCTTTTAGAAGTTTTCACATTGTTTGTTTTTATAATATTTGGTAAATTTTTAGATTAGGTCCACCTCCACAATTTTCTTGTAAATGACGACTCTTATAGGTTTTCAACTATGCTGAATATGGAAATCGCATTGAAATTTTGCAGAAATAAGTAGTTATCGAGATATAAAAGTTGTATTATGCATTGTATTCTTTGGCGACCGTCTGTATTACGCGCGCCATAAACAAATCTACGTGTGTAACAAAGATGGTCACAAAAGAATACAATGCATGAAACAACTTTTTATATCTCGATAACTACTTCTTTCTGCAAAATTTCAATGCGATTTCCGTATTCAGCATAGTCGAAAACCTTTAAAAGTCGTCATTTAAAAGAAAATTGTGGAGGTGGACCTAATCTAAAAAAAAAATGCCTAATATTTAAACAGGACTATTACTTCGCTTTGTAATCACTTTAACTCCCCCCCACGCCTCTAAAAACCCGGGCAACGCCGGGTACCCCCGCTAGTTATGTATAAAAGAAAACAGTTGTAATTTATGTTCCGTTTATTTTATTCATTTTTATGATTTCGTTTGATATTGCATTGTTTAGTTTATTTTTCCATGTCTGTTACATATATATTTTCTATGCCTGTTACATATATATTTTCTATGTCTGTTACATATATATTTTCTATGTCTGTTACATATATATTTTCTATGTCTGTTACATATACGCAGAATCTGTTGCATTGCATGCCACTTTATCAGTCTTGAGAAGATGGCACTTAATATTAAAACATGTAAGTGTTCCTGTCTGTAATGTATTTGTGGACATTTATTAACTATAAAGTGGAGTTTTTCTCCCTCTGACATTGATATTACAAGTCTACCTTTTCTATTTAAAAATTATGAAAACGAATTTCTTTAATATACTTAATCATGGATATGCAAGCGACTAAATGAGGTTAACTAAGATGCATGCACTCAGATGTCTACAAATCTTATCTTTACAATTAGACACTCCGTGTAATACATCAATAGTTGATTCAAATTATCCTAGTTCGTTCTTGTTTTATTCCTTCCACTATTTCTTTAAAATATTTAAATTTTAAGCACTTCGGGAAGTAGTTATTCCGACTAAGAAAACTGTCACAGTGTAGACAATTTCACTTACACACTGAAACGTATTAAAGGGAAGTTATCATGTGAATTATATTCAGTTCTTTCTCTGTATCGTATTTCAAAAACATTAACAATAATTATTATGAAAATACATGAGGAAGAAAGATGATTTGAATGTTTACAAATCTATATATAAGCGAAAAAGTGTGTTAGTGTATGTCCGCCAAAGGCTTTTTTCGCCAGCCTTCTCGGTCGGCTCACTCCTCTTTAACACTTTTTATATGCTGTCTAAATCATAATATCTACGAGTTAAGAACGGGAGGGGGGGGTCGTGTCTATCTTCAATTTGCCCGACTTTTACCCGTTATTTTCGAGATTTTTTTTCGATTGCCGTGTTTTCGTTATGCTTTTCAGTATAAAAAAGCGAATGCTGGGGCGGGGGAAATAGAAACTGGCTTGCAGCGCCAAACGTAGTTAGACCATAATAAGGTCAAACATCACGCGACTTAACTTTCTCGCACCTGTCAATTTCACTTTATAAACGTTAAATTGATACGGCTTTCAATTCCTCTCCCCTCGTGGCCGAAATGTTTAGGTGTCTGGTGTTTTTCCCTTTCGTTTCCACCTTCGCGTCAAGGCTTCGGGTTCGAGTCTACCTTCCTACTAAAACTTTTTTTTTACACATCCAAACACCCGGCCAACGTTTTTTTTTAACAGAGTTGTTTTGATGTACCACCCTCCACATACACACCTCTAAACACCCGGTTAACGCCGGGTACCCCGCTAATAATTAATAAAAGACATTTTCGTCTGATTGTAGGTAGAGTATATACCATTCCTTTAAAATCTTCACTCCTAACTACTTTTTAAATTTTTACGCAAGGACACGTTTCCAATCTTTAAATAATTGTTCCAATAAATCCAGAGAACTTGGAGAAACTTTGGAGAATTAAATCGTTTTCGGAATATGAATGCGAGAAAAATTCCGTATAGACATTAAAATAATGCTATCTTGTTGTTTGTGTAATATGTTATGAAATAATTCGAGATCCATATGGTATTACGTATGGAAACATGTGTAAAAATTATCTGAATAAGCGAAATGGAAAACAAAATGGCGTCTGAATTTAACTTTATGCGATTTGAGTTCGTTTACTCGTCATAATGTTGGCACATTTAAAGCAATTTTTTTTCAAGCTTATTTGGGTAATAATAAATTAATGGGTAATATTAATTTAATGGGTAATATTTAATTAATGGGTGATATTAAATTAAATACATATTCAATCAAAATAATTCTTCATTTAAGAATATGTAAGACACCCAACGACATAAAAGCATTGTAATGTATATACGGAATTTTTTCGCTGGTTCTTTAACGTCAGCCAGGTAGATCATTTAATACACCACACACACACATGCTTTGTTTTGTTGTATTTATAAATTAATTTACTCTTGTTTGCTTTTGTCTTTTCTCTTGGTCTTGCCTGTCGATTATTGTTGTCTTATGGTTTTAAAATATTGTTATTGTAATTTTTTGTATTATATGCATAAACATCGTTAGGATATGTGGCTGTGGCAATTCACATTTTTTACGTTACACTTCGTGTGTGTTAAGTTTTAAACAGTATTTTATGATTAAAAACTCTTCATTCAATTAATGTAATGACCAATCGTTACCGTAAGTACTTTGATTTTTTATCCAGTTTTTTGCTCCAATATGTAAAACTGCCTGTAAAAATAAAATAAACAAAATGGCACAAAAATCTTATCATGTATTTACGTGTTAGGTTTTAAAAAGGCAATACACCAAAAATTACGCACCCCTCACCCCACAAAAAAAACAAGTAAACAAAAACAAACAAATAAGTAAACATGGTGGAACTTCGCTATAATAACGAATTTCGAAAAAACGAAAAACAATCAATTAAAATAAAAAAAATAAATGATATTTACTGACTTTTTTTTTTGTCAATTCCAACTAAAAGCAATACTATCTACTTAATTGGCATGTCAGAAGTACTTAAATATCACCGCATTATTTAAAACAAAAAACACGAGTTTTCGATCTTTATCGTAAAAAAAAAAATTCTCGTCATATTTCTTTAGGAACATATGACATAATAAAAAGAAATAACTTAGCGTATGGGCGTGGCTCTCCAACTAAGGAATGCTGATGGAGTGTTGCATTAGGTGTATCAGAATTTTTGTAGGCATTTTTGACACCCCTAACACGAAACTGCGAAGGTAGAGTATATACCATTGCTTTAAAATCTTCACTCCTAACTACTTTTTAAATTTTTACGCAAGGACACGTTTCCAATCTTTAAATAATTGTTCCAATAAATCCAGAGAACTTGGAGAAACTTTGGAGAATTAAATCGTTTCCGGAATATGAATGCGAGAAAAATTCCGTATAGACATTAAAATAATGCTATCTTGTTGTTTGTGTAATATGTTATGAAATAATTCGAAATCCATATGGTATTACGAATGGAAACATGTGTAAAAATTATCTGAATAAGCGAAATGGAAAACAAAATGGCGTCTGAATTTAACTTTATGCGATTCGTCATAATGTTGGCACATTTCAAGCACTTTTTTTCAAGCTTATTTGGGTAATAATAAATTAATGGGTAATATTAATTTAATGGGTAATAATTAATTAATAATAATTAATAATAATAATAATAAAAAAACTCGTAATTACATTTTAAAAGTGGGTTGTTTATTTTCTTTATGGATTATACTTCCAAAATAAACTATTAAAGTTGTATGAAAATTAATAGAAATATTATTTTTTTTTATTAAAAAAAAAACAGTAATGAAATTAATTGAATTTTACGAGGTCAGTATTTTTCAATTTTTAAACTTTAAAAAAATCTATCAAAGGTTTTCTATTGATTCAATTTTTACGATATTTTCAGAGTCAATGTGAAATTTTATGCTCTTTCCAATAAACCGAATATAATATTTTAGACAAACGTTTTTTTTTTAATTCACGCCCCCCCATTTTCAAATGTCTATTAAAAAGTAAATAATTAATTTACACACCAAAGTTTTATATATCACAAATTTAAGATAAAAAAAGATCAATAAATAATATATTCAAATTTAAAACAAAAAGAAATAATTGTATTTTAGAAATTTACCAGTAAAATCCGAAGTTTCAAACCTTTTTTGTTTTTTAAAACACGTTGTTTGTATTTTTTAAAAATATGAAACCTTGGTCCTTGCTCCTTTAATTGAAAAAAAATTAAGGTTTCAATTTCATTTTTCGAGTAGTTATAAGCTTGGAAAGACAGGGGGTCGAATTAATTCACGCCCCCATTTTGAAATGTCTATTAAATAGTAAATAATTAATTTACTCACCAAAGTTTTATATATTACAAATTGAAGATAAAGATCAATAAATAATATATTCAAATTTAAAACAAAAAAAAGAATAGTTTTTTTTTAGAAATTTACCTGTAAAATCCGAAGTTTAAAACTTTTTTAAATCACGTTTTTTTAAAAAAAAAATAAAACCTTGATCCTTGCTCTTTAATTGAAAAAAAATTAGGGGTTGAATTACATTTTTCGAGTAGTTATAAGCTTGGAAAGACAGGGGTTCGAATTATTCAATATTTTTCACGAAGTTTCTGACACACCTAGTGTTGCATGTTTTGGTTTCGATTCTAGCTGATGGCACCCAAATCATACATATAATGATTAGTTTTGATTTCACACCTATATTTTATATTCAACATAATAATCGATGAAGAATTGTCTATATAATAATAAATACGTAATTTGCATGAATTAAAATATCATATTTACGCGTATTTTACGATAAGCAATATCGGGCGGCCTGATATATATATATATATATATATATATATATATATATATATATATATATATATATATATATATATATATATATATATAATTTATTTTGTCGGTGGGTGTTCAACCGGATTCATCTCTGAATATTTTGGCTAAAAAGTTGGAATTCTCTGTCTGTCTCTGTCTGTCTGTCTGTCTGTCTGTCTCTCTCTCTCTCTCTCTCTCTCTCTCTCTATATATATATATATATATATATATATATATATATATGATATTTGGACCTGTAGCACACATTTGACTTGGTTTTAACATGGAAAAAATTGCTGCTAATGGGTCAAAATTGAAAACAAAATAGTTGATCTTGACAGAAGTAGTCGACTAGACTTGCTTGCATGTACAAATCGACATTCATGGGTTAAACAACGTTATTTTTTAAAATTATTTATATGTGTATGGGCGTGGCTTAGAGGCTTAGGAATGAGGCTGGACAGTTATATGTTTTGGTTTCGATCCTACCTGATGGTACTCAAGTTATGTTTGTTTTTTTTTCTTTTGATTTTATATTCAATATAATAGTCCATAGAGAATTGTCTCTAATAATAAATACGTAATCTGCATGAATTAAAATATCATATTTAAACGTATTTTACGACTGGTCAACGCCAGGTAGCCTGCTAATATATACATTAATAATAGCGTCTTATCTAAGGCTGATACGACCACGTTAAATTATCCAGGTTTTTTTGAGGTTCTAAGTTCAATCCTGATTAAATGCACCAAGACAATTTAATAATTTAACCGAAACGACGGCACAAATCGGGAGAATGCAATGTGAACAGTGTATTTCGAGGAATTAAATGGTTAGGCTAAACATTCATAATAGTAACCTAGTCTGACAAAAGGTCAAAGGACACAATGTCTGAAACGTTATGATAACATAGAAACAAATATATGTTTTTCTTTATCACAAAATTCGAGAAGTGTTTTGTATAAGAACTTGCTCACTAGACATCTTTAAGTCAAGGCCAAGTGTAGGGATAAACTTAGTGTATGCGTTATTTCTGCATTTTCGAAGTTTGCCTACAATATTTTTATAACATGATATTTCGATATTCATTGCTTCAAATTTGTTCAACTAAACAGTTTTCGGTTTATTCTACAATGATTGAACCCTCTGTGAGAGTTTGGAAAAAATACTTCAATATTCTATTTGTAAAAATTTTGAATATGGCTGCCAAGGTTTTAGTAATCAAATGAAATTATTTTGTAATTTTCAGTTTCCTCGTCATGACTTTTATTATCACAAGGCTTCGAAGTTTTTACCCTTCTTCGGGTGCCATGTGTCAAAATCTGGACCCGTCATGGAATTTTGAAGCCACTCCTATTCCTTGCTCGCACTGCATTCTTTGGGTCTTATTAACTTTAATCAATTTTTCGCCTTTGTTCACATTTGAACTCCTTGGACATATGGCCAAGTGAACTCTGTTGTTGACTAAAATATGTGGGTACTGAGTTCAATCCTTAATGAAGACGGCATGACGATTTAGTAAATTAACAGAAAGAATACCACAATACCTTAAGAATAGAATACGATCATTCTAACAACATAGATAGAATAGTTATGTAAAAAAAAAAAAAAAAATCCATGGCTGCGACCTAGTACGGTATATGGTAATTAAATTATATCAGAGTGCAAAATCTTCAAAACGTTATGTTTTTTCTTTATCACAGTATTCGTACAGTGTTTTTTGTATGAACTATTAACAACTTCAAGACTAAGTGTAGTTCTAATAAACGAGGAATTGTAGTGGGTTTGCAAGCCTCACAAATAACAGATAAATTCCAAATAAGACTTTGACTCATCCTTATGCTGTCAGATAGAGTTTCGTACATGTTCTTGTTACATCTGTTATGCCTGTGTACTGACCTACTCAGCAGAACAAGTATTGATTTAGACAAAATACGGATGTCTCTAATAAAGGAGAAACTTTTAATGGGTTTACAGGACTCGGGGGAAAAATATAGAGACATAGCTGAGATGACTAGGACGTTACTTAAAGTGTTCTTCTATGGTATTTCTCAGATACTTTGAGTAAAACTTTTATCCTCCAGGTCATGCTGCTGCTGATGATGATGATGATGAAGGTGTAACATTCTTTTGTCATGACAACGAAGAAACATGCAAAATTTTTATTTATTTACAATAGTTGTAAAGTATTTACTATGCACTGTTAAGGAATTCATCATCTGACGTCATCAAGCAAAGGTCATTATAGGTAAACACAGTTTCTAATAAAGGTAAACTGCAAAAAGTTAAAAAAAAAAATAATTCTAATTTATGCTGGAGATACGTGCCTAAGATGACCTGAGAATGTTGCTTTAATTGTGCAGATTATCTTAAGGACGAAAATAAAAAAAAAAAATAAAATAAAATAATGCCTCGGCCTAGAAGGATTTCTCATACATTGAAAGAGGAAAGGACATATAAAATGTAGAATCGGGATAGATACTACACGTTAAAATATATATTTACACAAAGTATAAAGATTTACATTTGAACAAATTTAGCTCAAGGCCATTGAAAAATGTGAAAAAAAAAGTTGGTGTCGTTGATCATCTTTCATTATAATAACTAGAAATATTTCTACCCTACTCTTTACTAGAATTATAAGTCACCATAATACCTCATTTACTCAGATGAGCATCGTATTAATTTTTTTTTCATCAAATGTTTAATTTTTTAATGTGCCCACGTACTACACATTGATCTCTGCCAAAATTACGGTTCTTTTGCAAGTAATTTATGGTTGCTCGAGCCTGTATTTTGTCAAATCTTAGGCTTCACACCTCTAAATATTAAAAGTTGAGTTTAAGAAGAAGAGTTGTAAGAGATTACGTTAGCTAACGTGATAGGGAAGTGACGTAGCGAACAGAAAACAGGCCGAAACCTTGACTAGTTTTTAGTTTTAAAAGAAGTAGCTGTGATGTTTTTTTGTTTGTTTTTGTTTTCTTGCTAGGACGTCACCACTTAACGAGGCTCAATAGGTTCTAAATGATAAATGGTAATGAGCCAGGTAGACTGTAAGACAACACTGTGGTGATTGGTAATGGTAGAACTGGGGGGGGTAGGGTTTGATTATTTAATAGAATGACTCGACAAGAATCTATTTACATTATACTTGGAAACGACAGCTGGAAAACAGTCCCGCGGGATTGTTTTCGACTGACAGACAGTTCTAGGAAAGAAACTTTGCTCATGGAATTTTCGTTTAGTTTTAAACACAGATAGAGAGTAATTTTGGAGAGTTGTTGTAGCTAAAGGAATGCTAGTTGTGAATTCTTTGCAAAGGTGATAATAGATTGGAGATCAGTCGAGCACCTACCATAAAAATTACGATAGAGCAGAGATAAACTCGCTAGGTCTATTCTGTGTGAAAGAGGAAGTAAGGAGGCAAAAACGTCATCGCCCACTAGATTTTGAAGGCGGTTCTGTGCCATATCAAAGCGGGAAAGGATACGATACAACAAACTTGTTGGGATATGATTCGTCTTTTTCGATTTAGCATTAAGAGGACGGCCCAACAAAAATGTATTTACATCAGATTTGAAAACGCCCATGTTATAGTCAGCTGGAAAACAGCACCATGGCATTATGTTCCAGAGGCGGAGAGTTCTAGGAAAGGAGCCTTGTTAATGAATTTTTCGTTTACTTTTAGTCGCAGATAAAGAGCAAGGGAAATTAATGACAGTATAGGCATAGACAGAGAGTAAGGGATTTTTTTTTTTTTTTTTTTTTGACAATTTAGGTACAGGGGAATGATTTATAGTTTTTGAGAAACTCTTGTCGCAATCTGAATAGGTAAACATATAAACTGAAAAAAAAAAAAACACATTGTTGAATGTCATATGTGGAAAATAACGATAGGGGCGGACCCGCAATATCTCTTCTGCGACAATGACGGAGCAGGGAGGTGAAAAGGTTCTCGCCAACTAGATTTCAAAGACGATTTTGTATCCTGTAAAAGCATGGAGGCTATGCTACAACAACATGTTCTGCTATGACTCTTCGATTTAGGTTTAAACTTTTCGATCAACACACGTATTAATCCGGAGTGGTAAGCAGATAAATCGATAACACGTTGCTGAGTGTTGTGTGCGGTCGTACAGTTTATTGTTTTTCTTTTATTTTGTTTTTAAATTAATCAATTAAAAACATTAAAAAAAAATTCTAACGAAGAAAATGTTATTTTGCCTGCGGTAATCGATTACCAAAAATGTCTCTTGTTGATTTCATTCTTTCTATCTTTTTTTTTTTTTTTTTTAATTGAAAACACTTAAAACGAAACGAAGAAACTGTGGAACTGGCAGCTGTTAATCCTGACGTAAAATGATTTTAATTGTAGCTTTCTCTGTGAGGCAATTAATATAAAAAAAAAACAAATAAATAAATACACGAAGAAAATTAATTCTTTAAAACACATTTTCTCAATGACAAACAAGCTTCTGCATTCTTTCAGCGCGGTAATCGTTGGACTGAGATTTTAATCATCCTATCATGGCGACCTTCATTTCGTGGGAAAACAAATACAATTAATCTTCGAAGAGGCAAGGTCACCATGCGCATATCAGAAATCGCAATTTCCGAGAACTGTCTTCTATTGTAATTCTCCGGTCAACCCAAATTAAGAGAATTCACCATTTCACGTGCGTTCGCTGCCGTCGAGTTTGTCAACAGGTCTTCGTTAAAAATTCTAATACATCTCACTCCTTTTATTTTGCCGCTTAGTTCTCACATTCCACAGGCGACGATTCCAACAAAGGTGGAAGGATTGGTGTTTTCTTGGTTGGAATCTATCTATATATTAGGTTGGTGCAAAAATAATGCCGTTTTTTAAACGTATATATCTATATAATTATAAAACTCAAATGATTTTGTAACGATGTATGTAACCCACTCTCCGGTTTACGACATCCGGTTGCGCATGCACGCATAGCCTGCGCACTGAAATATTAACGTTATTATTTCAAAATTATTATTTAACATGGGAAGAGTGGGGTTTAAAACAACTTCAACGTAATACAAAAATGAACGATGTAAAAAAACCAAAAAAAGAAAAAACCCCAGCCGTATTAACAATTGTTTATTTGGATAATTTTAACGCGAACCCCCCCCCCCCAAAAAAAACAAAAAAAACAAAAAAACAAAAACAAAATAACAATTGGGACGCTGAAATATTAACGTTATTATTTCGAAATTATTATTTAACATGGGAAGAGTGGCGTTTAAAATAACTTAAACGTAATACAGAAATGAACTATGTAAAAAAAAGCAGACACTATTAACAATTGTTTATTTGGATAATTAAAACGCGACCCCCCAAAAAAAAAAACAAAAACAAAAGAACATTTGGGACGCTGAAATATTAACGTTATTATTTCGAAATTATTATTTAACATCGGAAGAGTGGGGTTTAAAATAAACAAAAAACAAAAGAATAATTGGGACGCTGAAATATTAACGTTATTATTTCGAAATTATTATTTAACATGGGAAGAGTCTAGCAGTTCGGGGGAAGAAGTTATTTTTAGTCCAAGGCTTTCCGACATCTGTGGAGTTCTACAGTGTAGGGGTGGGGTTTTGTTTCTTGTCGGGTTGGTCAGGGTATTTATGTTGAGAGCGTACAAGGGGATTGGAGTTCGTCGGAGCATTCTCGAATAAAATACTTATAAAACAGGTACAGGAATACAACATTTCGTCGATGAGACAGGGGTTAAAGTTTAGTTGATAGTGCGGGACCTATTAGGTTGGCGACTCTTTTGTGAACCTTGTCTTGTCTTGACTGTAGCAGATGCGCCAGCCCGAATGTGGTAAAAGTACTCCATGCACGGGCGAATGGTGGCTTTGTAGCGGTACAAGATACTCTCAGGCATGAGTAACTTTCTAACACGGCATAGAGAGCATACCTTTTTTGCAGTTGCCTTGTTTCAATTCAGGTTCTCTGTGAATGTTAAGCCGATGATTAACTTTCATGGGAAACGAAACCAACTCTGTGAACTAAAATTAAAACTTAGTTTATGGTTATGTTAGGATTATGTTAAGGCTAGTTTAGGTATGTTTAGGTTTGGGCTAATTTAAGGTAAAAATGAAAAGAGACCCGCTTGGTTTATAATGTGTAGACTGTTCGGTGAAATTTGTTAACAGTCGCTATCATCACTTTTAGTTAGCCAAATAGGTGATTTTTTCATTATGGTCGCTTTTTTTTTTGTTGCCAATTAAACCCCCACTACAACCTCTAAAAAATGAAACAAAAGTAATAGTACATTTCCCCTCATCTATAATATAAATCTCACCTGTCTGTTTAAACGTACGTATGTATGCATGTATGTATGTATGTTTGCCTAAAATTTTCGATAGAGGGGACAGATTTTTATGAGATCGGTATCATTTTGAAGCTCGACCCCTCGGACGACAAATATCGAAAAAATGGCTAAAAACATTAATTCCTTCACCCTCAACAAAAAACTTTTCTAAAGGAAGAGGTCGCCTTTTTCGCCGATATTTTCGAAAGTCATCCCCTTCTTTTCGATTGACTAGCCTTAATTTAAACCTTCGCCACTTCCGGTTTGGCGATGGACGCAACGGCAAAGACGTCACGTTTTTTTTCACGCTCTTTTCCTCCTTCGCGGTACGGGTGTTGTATAGCTCGAATGGTTCATATTGGGGATCATATGTCGAGAGATGGCGGGGACATGTAACGAGTACATGCAATACAGGATAGACGATGATGAGTGAGAGAAGTAGATGACATGTATACAGTTCTGGAATGGTTCTTTTAAACACATATAACGGGGAAAGAGAGGGTGATCAGTTCTTTTAACACAGGAGGGACAATAATTATTTATGATGGAGGAGGGGGTAAAATTACTTAGAAGCGTTTTATACAAAGTTCATTATATAGATGATTAACACATTACCTTCGATTGTTGAATGACAACACGAAGACAAACAGTTACAAATATCGATGGTGATTCTTTATTTCATTTGACCAGTCAGGAATTCACATTGGTTCTACATAGTTAAACTTCTACCCCTTCGCCTCTGAGGAGACCCTCCTCTG
>NC_136524.1:28069130-28209130 GCF_053919585.1 Euprymna scolopes | reverse complement strand
GTAACATTGTGGAGATGTGACAGGGGGTTAAACTTGGTAGATAGTGTGTAAGTTTCCCTTTTGAATCCTGTCCAAGAGGGAAAGACTAGTTGTTGGTGCAGACAATATTAATCCATACACGGTCGAATAGTGGCTTTCTGGAGATAGAAAATACTAGGGGTGAGAAGTTTTCTAGTCCGATAGAGAGATCCCACTTTCTTTGCAGCAAGCTGGCAGTATTTTCAATGTATTTATTCCGATTTATTTCAACTATGAATGGTAGGCCGGAGAGTTTAAATATTGAACTCCCAGGTAGGATGCCATTAGTCTTGAAAATCTTTAGTAGAAAATGTTTATTATATATATTACATGAAAGGTGTTTGTGTCCTAGTAGCATTAAATATTACTATCCATTTATGATCTCATTCTACTTCAAAGACATAAGCATTCGACAATTGCTTTATATAAATAAAAATACGACTTGAAATAAATAAATAAAAGTATCGTTTTGGGTATCGGAAGTAAAGATAATTTTTTCCCCCGATTTCCGATTCTGATTAATCGACCCATCAGTAATTGAAATTTAATTACCTTGTAATTAGTCTCTCTTGCAAAACATTCACAACAAGCACTCGTCAAGCTAAAACAACTGCCAATAATTGCTCCAACTCTTTATCAATGACTAAAACTAAACGAAAATTGCAGAAGCAAAGTTTATTTTCTAAAACTGTCCGTCTGTGGAACACAATATCCAGCTGATAATAACATGGTTGTTTTCAAGTCTAATGTAAATAAGTTCTTGTTGAGCCGTCCTCTTAAATAATTAAACCCTACTTAAATTCCACCATTACCGACCATGATGGTGTTGTTTAACCTGCCACCTGACACTCATTAACCCTTATTCTCGAGTGGCCCTTGGGCCTTGATAAGCGTTGATCACCCCGCCCTAGTAAAAACGATCATCTCATGAGAGGCTTTGTCTGTTGGTCATGCTTCAATTTGTAATATCGTTTGTTAGACTGAATGCATTTTTGGGTTTGTCTGTATATATCGAAAAGATGATCCGTCTCTTAGACCCCGATTTGAAATAGCATTTTCGTCGACCTGTCAGATTTAAATAGTACTTTACCCTTTTTTTAAATGGAAATCGTCCTAGACAAGGCATGAAGCAACTGAATATAAGGAATTAAACAAGAATGCTATTTCAAAGTTAAGACCTAGCCAACGATAAGGGTTAAGTAGATTCCGACCAAGAAACGCAATTCTTCCCCCTTTGCCAGGGAATGTGACAATATGGCAGAGAAGCGAGAGTTACGAAAGTAAAGCCAAAGTTCCCTTTATATATTTCTTTATTTTCGTTCGAAAAGGATTTTTGACAGTCTGTCACAACTTAATTAATATTTCGTCGGTTGGTCAGTTAAAGTTTAAAATAGCATTTTCGTTGGTCTGTCACAGTTAAATTTGAAATAGTATTTTCTTTCGGTCTGTCAGGATTAGGTTTGAAGCAACATTTTCTTCTGCCTGTCACGCTCAAGTTTGTAAACAAATTTCCATCATTCTGTCACGCTTAAGTTTCAAATATAATTTTCTGTCAGTCAGTCATGCTTACGTTTTAGAAGTAGTATTTATCGGTCTGTTACTCTTCAGTTTTAAAATAGCAATTTCTTTGATCTGTCACGCTTCACATTTTCAGCACAGATTGAATGGACGAATCTTAAGAATAAAATAGCACGACGGACGCATCTTAAGACTATCCATTCTGATTCGGTTCCTTTTAGCAAAACCGATATTGAAAAATCTATTCAGCTATAAATTAATTTGATCTACATTATAAATGTCGTTTTGTGTCCATTTTCTGCGTAGCCCTTCCGGCATCGTGACAAACTATCAAGCTAATTGGATTCCAGATAAATTAGCGTTCGCAGGAAAATGTAACATTCTTTTTCACGTTGGTGTGTCGGAAGGAATGTTCGAATTTGCAACCAATGCATTCGTGGTTTATATCATTAAATCTATTTTCTATTAGCCAAATAATAGATCTCTTAACAAACCAATTATCCCTCGTATTAGAATAATTACAGTGGTTCCATCTCTCTCTCTCTCTCTCTCTCTCTCTCTCTCTATCTATCTATCTATCTATCTATCTCTCTCTCTATCTATCTATCTATCTATCTATCTATCTATCTATCTATCTCCCCCTCTCTCTCT
Organism: Euprymna scolopes; assembly: GCF_053919585.1. Lineage (NCBI taxonomy): Eukaryota > Metazoa > Mollusca > Cephalopoda > Sepiida > Sepiolidae > Euprymna > Euprymna scolopes. Next base: position 28,206,943 of record NC_136524.1, on the reverse strand, counting down.
CTCACACACACACACACAAACGCACACACACACACACACTCTCTCTCTCTCTCTCACACACACACACACACACTCTTTCTCTCTCTCTCTCTCTCTCTCTCTATATATATATATATATATATATATATATATATAAGAGAAAGAATATCAGGTAAACACTACATCTCTATTACGTATTCAGCTTTCTTATTTGGTTGGGATTAAATTATCTATATATAAATACCGTAATTTATATTAGTTTGAAGTTTACCATTGCATATATCAGGTACACACTACATCCCTTTGATTTCATTACTATACATATATACTAGCAGAAGTACCCGTCGTTAACTGGGTTCAAAAACAGCCTACAGAAAATGGACTGTGATTGATGAAAATATGATAGGTTATGAAAAGGAAGGGGTTGAAAACAGATAGGTTTTGATACCCCAAAATTTTATCCTAAGCAAAATATGATGAAAGTAAAGATAATTTTCGCGAAAATATATATTTTATATCAACTTTGTTTCCATTCGTAGCCAAGAGAGACCAACAAAATGATGTTTCCTTACAAAGAGAAAATGTTATATATATATATATAATAATATGAAGATACAAGAAATAAATGTTACCATAGTCAATAAAAGTTACTTTTATGGTAGAAAAATTCATTGGTTTGTATTTTTATGTAGTTTAAAAAAAATCAATATGGAAGCGACTTCGAAATGGAGAGCCCCGTTTTCAATTTGTAGGAGGGGCACCTGAGCATTCTATCTTTACAATTTAAGAGAGTTCTGTCAACGTAAGGAATATTTATAAATATATTTTAATGTTTTCCGTTATTTTGTTATTGAGGAATATTCGATTATGGCATGTGTACTTTATATAAAAATTCATTTAAGTAGTTATCGCCTCAAATTTCGTTTTAATTTCAGTTCGCTGAAATTATTTCAAGTAAAGAGCATTAAAAACTATATAAAAAAAACATGAACTGAACTTTTATTGACTATGGTAATATTTATTTCTTGTATATTAATTTTTCGGGTAGTCGTTTGTTGGCTTTTCTGCTAAACACTCTTACTAAATAATATCGACGAAATATCGAAAGACAAAGAAACAAAACAGTTTTGAAAAATAATGAAGCTTTACTTACTTTAGTAAAATAATCCGAAACAGCAAAATGGGATATCAAAAAAGTAAACACGTAATTAATTTAGTTTTTTAAAATAAAGAATCGATATAAATATAAATCAGAAGAAAATGACGCCCTTTTCAAGCAGAACAGCTTCGTTTCAGTTTTACAGCATTGAACGATGTAGTATTGCGCCGTCGGATTTAGGGTTGTACTATTTTAATGTAAAAAACAAGCAGAAAGTGTTGTAATCCACTGAATTCCTTCTAGCACACTGACAAAAAAGCTTAAACAGATATATAAATAAAAATAAAAAAGTTATGTAAATGTTTTTAAAAAGACACATAATAACGTGAGCAGGATTTTTTCCTTCTTTTGACACGATAACAAGTAACGTTCTTATTTTTTATTATTTATCTATTTATCTATTTTCGAAAGAGTGCCACGTACAAGTGGAAAAGGAAAAAACAGAGTTATGCAAAATTTGTGTCGAGAATTATCTAAAGTTCCGACTTTTTTTTTTTTGCTTTCACTTTAATAAAAACGTGAATTTATGAGGTGAATTTATTTGACACAATATGATTCACTAAAAAAATAAATAAAAGCTAACGTGAATTAAGATTAAAGTTAAGGTGTTATTGTGGACCCCCACACCTTTTAAAAACCCTTGTTAAACTTTGTGACATATTTACATTCTATGGAGGTCAGGCGCGAACGAACACCCAATAATTTTATTATACCATATTTCTTCAAACTGAAACATAATTATTAAAGTATACTTACGCAAATAGGTATGAAAAGTCTTTGTTAAAGTTTGTGCCATATTTCCATGTAGTACATGTGCGAACGTACACCCCACAGTTTTATTATACTATCCCTATTTAAGTTAAAACATACTTATCAAAGTATTCTTATGTACATCTACATCAAAAACATTTGTAAACGTTTTTTTAAATTTTTTATTTCCATACTTTGGGGGTCAGGCGCGAATGCACATCCCACAATTTTCATGAACCACCGTTCTGCCAGATCAAACATACGCATTCCTGATCCTTGATACATCTTCTATCATTATATGGAATCAGTTTTTAAAAATAGTCGACCATATAGGAGCCTATTCGTGACCACACACACACACACACACACACACACACACACACACACACACACACACACACACACACACACACACACACACACACACACACACACACACACACACACACACACACACACACATTCAGCTTTATATTATATATATATATATACATCCATCCATATATATATATATATAGACGCCGCATCTTCCCCATGCTACCTAGCACCTTCTCTACTCTTCTGATAAGAAGCATTAGGCTTCGAAATGCCCTGGCATAAAGAGTCCCTTCTATCCCCAAATTTTGCCTGTATTCCATTATTCAATAAATGATCCATTCTATATCTACCTATATATAGTTTTGTGACTTCATTTCATACTATTGTTGTTCTATTGTATAAGATCCAATAATAATTGTTGAGCTTGGCATTATCCGGATAAGTCTCCTCTTGTGGAATTGAAGTCTCTCTTTTCCTCTTATGCATTAAGCTATATATATATATATATATATATATATATATATATATATATATATATATATATATATATATATATATATATATATATGCATGTTTCGTTAAAAAGCAAGGATAATTCCTATTTTGGCACTGGTTTAATCCATCTATCGTCTGAAGACAACTCATGGAAGTAGAAAACGTTTGTTGCGACTACGGCAAATTTTCTTTCTACACCAGAACGGATCGTTCGAACATTGACCCGCCAAATAAGAAATACGGATTGCAAGGAAAACAAACAGGAATTATCCCTGCTGTTTAACGAAACATGCATAAGAGAAAAATGCTGCCCAAATATACTAATATATATATATATATATATATATATATATATATATATATATATATATATATATATATATATATATATATATACTCTTCGGAATAAAATTATCCAACAATCAGCTGGTATGGAAACCTGTGATTATAAGATTTACAAGATATTACTGGCAGTAATATTTTACAAGTATTATCCCACCTAAATAAGAATTGATATAAAAGATAGAATTTTATTTTATATATATATATATATATATATATATATATATATATATATATATATATATATATATATATATATATATATATATATGTGCATAATCGACTTTATTACTTCACTTTTTGTTTCTCCAAAAACAAGTGCAAAAACATTTTTTTTTTTTTACATCAGTATGGAGAGAAGTCACTAAGGACTGCTGGTTAATTGCCGTATGGTATGGATCTACTTAAAATTCCCCAAACGGTGAAAATGTTATTATTCATGGACATATTTATCAGATACGATTATCATCATATTGCGTGCAGCCGAAAATTCTATTGTTGGCATTGGTTACCACGATATTTTATAGTCAGGATTCCATCGAAAGACATCGGGTATTTACAAGAAGGCCCACGTAAAGATTAGCGGCATCCTAAGTGAAAGTGATTTTTTGTAGAAGGAACTGGATTCGAACTTGGAACGTCCAGGTCGCAAGTCTGTGTCGTTTACCGTTGAACAACAGTCATCTTATATATACAATAATTTCATTGGAGAGAATCGTGAGTAGGGGGATAAAAAACAACAACAACAACAACAACAACAACACTACTACTACTACTACTACTACTACTACTACTACTACTACTACTACTACTAATAATAATGATAATAATAATAAAATCGTTACTAAGACTTTGATATAAGGCGGTTTATGTTAATATTTACCGTCCAGGTAGGCTGTGATACATAGACAGTTTAGTGTGATAAACTCTATGCCATTGGCATTCAAAGAGATGGAAAACGATCACGCCCCTTTAGTATTTTCATACATTTTATGAGCTACCAGTAAATTATTTCGAAATATGACAGACCACGAAGTATTCTGAGAAGGTTCTTAATCTGCACATTTAAATATCCCTATTCTGGTTTGTTTGTGAAATAAGGTTTTAAAAAAAATTCCCGGTAAATAATTAAAAACAATAAACATTTTACGTTTGAACCTCTTCACAGGTTAGGCATACATTGGTTAAATGTAGGTCTATGATTAGATCATTAAGAATGAAAAGTTCCAATGATAGCCGCAACAGCAGCAGCAGCAGCAGCAGCAGCAATAATAATAATAATAATAATAATAATAATAATAATAATAATGGCAGAAATTGTAATCAGAGGAATGGCTGAAATATCCCTTGAATGCGGAGAATAATACAAGAATACAATATAACGAAGAAGGGTTACAGGGAATGAAGAACACCGAAGCTGCAGAACTACATGTTCTACACCCCCATCATGCATCTCTCCATTGTTTCACCGCCCCCCTAAAAAAAAAGTGATACCAAAGAGCCGAGAAAGGTCAAGGAGGATGGAAAGACCGAGGAGGGAGCAGTGGCCAGACCTCTGCTGGACAAGTGCGGAGAGAACTGGGATCCTGGGGAGGCTTAGTAACACTCAAATTCATTCCAGTATAAACCAATCGCCACTGCCAGCGAGAAACCAATGGTAAGAGGCTGTTGCGATGATGAAAATTTATTTGCAAATGCTATCGAAGGAGGAGGAGAGAGCTGGACGTCTAGGGAGACTTGTTGTCACTCAGCTTCCAGAGAACACCACAGGTCTCCAATCAGATCGTTTGTTGACTTGTGTGAAAGCTCCATGTGAGCCAATAATAATAATAATAATAATAATAACAACAATAACTACAACGTTAATAACAATAGTAATAATAATAATAGTAGTAGTAATAGTAATAGTAATAGTGATAATAACAACAACATTAATAATAATAAAACAATAACAATAATATTAATAACCACAACAACAACAATAATAATAACAATAACAATAATAACAATAACAATAATAATAATAATAATCATAATAATAATAATAATAATAATAATAATAATAATAAGAAGAAGAACAACAACAACAACTTCATTATAACTTCATTATTTAATAATATCCTTATTCTTGTTTGGTATGAACAAATTTATTTATTTCTAGAACTGTCCGTCTGTGAGACACAATATCGTGGGGCTATTCCTCAGCTGACTACAACATGATTGTTTCAAGCTTAATATAAATAAGTTCTTATTGATCCGCCATCGTATATAATTAAAACCTACCAAAGTTCCACCATTACTGATCATCATGTTTTTGTCTTACGGGTCACCTAACATTCATTAATACTTATCCAAGAATGGCTTCCAGACGCCAAGTAAAAAGAAAAAAGATATACGAATAAAAATTAAAAATCCAAATCAAATAAACGTTTTCGCAACTTTAAAATTTTCTCGCTTTGAGTAGGTATTCCAGTTCAGCATTAGATAGTACAAAAAGAGTTCATATGCCGTATAATCGAGACACGAAATACGAGAGTCGTGCAATAAGTAATGCCCCTGATCCACTTCCAGTTGTCTGATCTAGCTGAAATTTTGCATGTGTAATGATTTATATCTCTAGGGATTATGTGGCAAATTACAGCTCTGAACTGATTGAGGTTTCTGCTTTACAGGTGTTTGAACTGAATCAGGTGTGAAATGGAACCTGTTGAATGTCGGTCAGTGATCCGGTTTTTGTATTTGAAAAGACGCACACCACAGGAGACTTTTGATGAAATGAAAGAAACTTATGGTGATAATGCCCCATCATATGACCTTGTAAAACGCTGGCATCGTAAATTCAAACATGGCCGGAAGTCTGTGGAAACAGCTCCCAAACCTGGTCGCCCTCCTTTTGCCATTGATAAGGCATCTGTCCATCACGTTGAGGCTGCCATTTTGGAAGATCGGCACATTATTATTCGCCAAATAGGCTAAGATGTCAAGATTAGTACAGGGTCTGTGGAAACTATCATTCATGATCATTTGCATATGCATAAGGTGTCTGCCAGATGGATTCTCAAGTTGCTCACACCATTCCAGAAGCGAGAACGCGTCGAGTGCTCGAGGATGAATTTGGAGATGTGCCAAGAAGATGAGTCAAAGTTTTTCAAAAGACTGATTACACAGGATGAAACCTGGGTCCATCACTATGATCCAGAGACAAAAGCCCAGTCAATGCAGTGGAAGCACTTGAACTCACCACCTCCAAAGAAGGCAAGGGTGCAGCCCTCCGCTGGCAAGGTCATGTTCACAGTCTTCTGGAACCAGGACGGAGTAGTGATGACAGATTTCCTGGTAAAGGGTACCACAATTACAGGAGCCTATTATGCTTCACTTTTGAGGAAATTAAGGGAAGCTATCAAAATCAAGAGGTAGGGCAAGATCAGCAAAGGTACCCTCCTCCTGCAGGACAACGCTCCGGTCCACAACTCGCATGTCGCCAGATCAGAAGCATGGGCATGTGGTTATGAAATCCTCCCCCATCCTCCCTACTCTCCTGACCTTGTACCCTCTGACTTCCACCTCTTCCCAGCCATGAAGTTGTTTTTGAAAGGAAAGCGTTTCCCAGATGATGCAGCCTTGATTTCTGAAGTCATGTCGTGGTTGGAGGACCAACCAGAGGTGTTCTACAAAAACGGTCTCCAGAGCTGCCTCAAACGATGGGAGAAATGTATAACACTGGCTGGTTCCTATTTAGAGAAAGACTAATAACTGTGCCAAGTTTCGTTGCTCTACTGCTATGGGAAGTGGGTCAGGGGCATTACTTATTGCACGCCCCTCGTAGCTCGATTAATCATTTATAATAGGAATCGTATTTCAGAATGAAATAACGAGGTACTTATTCAGATTCGGGTCCAAGTTCTGGCTACATCGCGTCGCCGTATTTCGCCATAGTTGCGAAAGCAGTCGGAAGAAGATGCAGAAGGAGCTATTTGCCAGTCAGCAATCAGATCTCAGCAGATGACAAATTTTAATGCATCCGTGAAATCAGAAATAGAAATTATCCCGAATAACTCATCGTTTTCTCTCAAAAACGAAAACTTATTGCAAAGAAGAAAAAAAAATCGTAAGTCTACTTCTATCAAGCTGCTAGGCTTAACATTCACAAACAATATAAACTGGAACAAATATGTGGAAGTAATTGCAAAAGCTTCTGCAAGTAAAATAGGCTCTCTTTACCATGCTAGAAGGTTACTCACCTCTTAGAGTATCCTATATCTCTACAAAGCCTTTGTACGGAATACTGTCGTCAAATCTGGACTGGTGCACCTGCCACTTGTCTCTCACTGCTAGATAATGTTAAAAAAGAATCGACAACTTAAAAGGTCCCACACTGTCGGCCAAACTCCAACCTTAGTCTCATCAACAAAAATGTGGAATCGATGTGGCTGTTTTACAAATACTTTAACAGTAAGTGCTCACGAACTCAAAGCACTAGTACCCCCTCGACAAACCAGAGAACCAGCAAAATCTAACCCCTATACAGTAGAGATCCTTCGACGTCGTAAAGCCGACTCAAATAGCTTCTTCCTTCCAACTGCTAGCTTAGAATTTCCTCCCATGCACCTGCTTCCCTGATTGTACTGACATGCAGAAGTTCAAATGTAATGCGAACAGACATTTTTGATGCTTAACTCCCTCTACAATATCCCTGAAAAATTTATCCTAAATAGTAGCTCCCTTACGACTTAGTGGCATGGTGCCTTGTTTGGGGTGAAAAAAATAGTAAAAAAAAAAGAAAAAGAAACAGAAAAGAATGACTACAAGGAAAACTATAGGAGACACATATCAATGAAGATGCACCCATAGTAAATGCTGAAGGCATCTATAAGGATGGTCACTTTTTTCTCAATCAAGAATGGTTATCGATTAAATAATCAAGATAATATCTCTGTGGCTACAGGAGATGGCAAACGTAAAGAATTTGCTTTTGTAACCATGGTGAAAGATGCTAACATGATGTTGGCAGAACTTTGGTCAGAACGTCAATGATTACTGATAACTAGGTCTATGGCAAGAGCATATTCTTTTCATTATTTTGACTTATGAGTGTATATGCGACACCGCTAGATACAGTTAATCAACCGAGAATCACATCACTCTATATAAAAGCATATAAGATATCAACGGATACATACTTGAGAGTCAAAACAATGAAAAGAATATGCTGTTGTCCTAACCCTAGTGATAACTAAAAAAAAAGAGTTTATAGCTTTTTTTTTATTTACTTAAGAGTCTCCAAAAGCCAAATGCCATTTTAGGTAAGGGTTTATGTACGGAGAGGACTATGACTTTGAGGAGGATTAACTTTCATCTTATTCCAAGTGGTAAAGATAGTTGTTGTCAGGACAAAACAAATCATTTAATATATACTGTACAATGTGTACTATGTTTCATCAAATAAGAAAAGGTCGATTTGTCGTAAAGTATACATATCAAACTGAACCAGAAAATAAAAACTTCATGAAAACAAGTAAATTACATTAATAGGAGAGAATGGGTTCAGGCTCGAGATTTTTAATGTTCATTTTCCAATCAAAGTATTTCAACCCATGGGTCCAGATACAAATTCAATCTTGCCGGTTCAATTTTCCACCCTTGTCTTGTATCACGCTAACCTTAGAAGTTGTCATAGCGTGTGGAGAAATCGAAGAAACAGAAAAAGAGAATTCTTTATAAAGAGGAAGAAGGAGAAGACGAAGAAGAAGAAGAAGAAAAGTAAAAGCGAAAGAAAAAAATAATTCTGATTTCGTTTGATAACGTGTCCCTGAAAAGAAATGGCATTAATTCTCTAAGGACTCTCCATCAATCCCAGCTCAAAAACAAGGTGCTTCAAAAATCAAGTTTTTTTTTTTTTTTAAACGATATTTGTGGTATCAACAATAGAAGAGATCTAAAGACCGATCAACACATCAGGGATTCCTATTTTTTTTTCAAATATCCTCCAAGAACACTTGATGTTACACCTAGCGTACATACTAACATTGGGATTACTAGGGTTATAATCCCATGCATACGTGTCTTACCCCCAAAGTCAATGGAGCGTAATTTCTACACTTCTCATTATCCATCTCAATCATCTTCTTGTCCCAGGGTGCTAATGATGATGATGGTGATGATGATGATGATGATGATGGTGGTGGTGTTGGTGGTGGTGGTGGTGGTGATGATGATGATGATGATGATGATGATGATGATGATGATGATGATGAATAACCTCTTCAACAACTATATGAAACTTCTTAACAGCACGGTCCAGACAATATATCTACCACTCCCACTACCACTTAAAAATTGTTGGGGGACTACTTCTAGATTATTAAAATGGATGCCGGAAAAGAAACAGAGAGACGCACAATATATGTTATGCATATATCAAAAGATTCTAAAGGAGGTAAAAAGTAGAAAAAATATGGTCCATAGCGTGGACTGATTACGAGAAAGTCTACGACAGAATCCCTCAAGCGCAGATAATTAAATTCTTAAAAATGTACAATATCATTCCTATTATTAAGAAAGCAATAAGAACGTGGAGGTTGGAACTGACATGTGGAGGACAACCCATAATTGAGATAAGCAACCAGACAGACATCTTTCAAAAAGACTTTCTGTCACCACTACTGTTTATCGTAGCCATGATGCCACTCAACTACACGTTATATATAGGTGTGCTTGTAACGTATCTGTGTCACGGAACGCCACCAAATTAAACGCATGTTATATATACGTGTGTTGTTATCTAAATTATACTTATATTTTCTTGATTAACTAATATATATACGTTGTGTTTGTTGCGTAACGGAGTGTTTTCCTCGGATCCTTAATGTCTATTTTAACCCGTGACTCGTCTAGGTGTTTGTGCGTGCTTGTCAGAACATATAATCCACATTACATATACATGATGACATATCTGCTTCTGCTATTGTTTCTTCTGGGGAGCAGGAATCTGTTTAAAGGAACACTTCAAGACAGTACCCAAAACGATATGAGATTTTATATATTTTATTCACTCTCAAGTATTCTTCATAGCAGAAAGGAGTGATCAACGATCTTTAGTTTTAGGGGATTCTTTTGTCTCCATTCTTAGACCCCTCTCCCTTATGGGGAAACTCATTTTTAGCCCACATATCTTCCTCGGTGTCTCCAATCCAACTCTCTTATGCTTGCACAAATCGGAACACGTGACACGTCACTTCCAGTCTCCGTTTGCATCTTCCGGTGCAAACTTGATCGGTCACAGAGTTTGGCATGTTGTCAGAACATAACTTAAAATGTATGTTGTCCACATCGCTAGACAAACAAATAGATAGATACACAGATACTTATATAAACAGAAAGAGGGACGGATAAACAGACAGTCCACTGCTTCTGCCCGGCTATTCTCTAACACATATTTAGGAAATGGGATGCCGGCTACAAGTTTACAGATAAATCAAGTTAAAATTCAAACAGCAATTCAGTGTATTTCGATGTTCATTTTGTTATTGATTAGCAATGCCTACCAATTAATTTTAAACTAAATTGTTCGATAATATAAAACATTTATATGATTATTTATTTTTATTTCTTTATTTTCTTATGACCAGCTTTTAGGTTAATACACCCTTTTCAAATTTTATACGTACAAGCACACACATACTTCCCGGAGAGAACTCGAATGGCTACTAGACACTATCGTCAAGTGTCCAAGATCTCTCTGTTTGTCAGAACAACCTGGCATAAGAATACTCTTACCTACAAGTAAACTCTGACCAAATATTCAACATTAAATAGTATTCACGGTCCAAACAAGATCTCAGTATGGCTAGTCTACACTGGCTTTTACGAGGAATGGTTCACCTTGATGAAGTGATGTTATCTCAAGTAATAGCATGAAGCTAGATAATCTACCAGACTAGATGAATTATTGTCCTGGAATGAAGTAAGACCAAGAGATCACAAAATCCTATACTATAACATATTTAAATGGTCAATTGTGAGAGAGGAAAATTATGTTCCAAACTTCTTTATTAACTTAATGCTTGAGGATGTGAAGGCGAATGGAATATTCGAATATCTATGTATCTCATATAGAAATCAAGTGTTGGTCTTTGAAAAGGTGCCTTTAGATTTCGGAGAACTTTGACCAAAGTGAAATTAAACAATATATATATATATATATATATATATATATATATATATATATATATATATATATATATATATATATATATTCACGGCATTGTTTACATAAAAAAGTTTATTTTATATATTCACGGCATTGTTCACATAAAAAAAGTTTATTTTAACTTTTTCTAAAGTGTTTCATTTTTATGACATACCTCAGCGTATTATAAACACCCTAACCTTCCCATGTTAAAAACGGCTTTCAAATTAAACACGCCCTTCCACAAACCTCGAAAACTGTTCTTAACATGGGGAGGTTGGAGGGTGTTCATTCCGAAAGCCGTTTTAACATCCGGAGGTTAGGGTGTTTATAATATGCTGGGGCGAGTCGTAAAATTAACGAAGTTGCTATTTATTATTTATTGCAAAAATTGTTTGAAATTTATTTATTTGACAAAAAAAAAATTATATTTTCTACGAACATTTAATAAGAAATACAAATAAACGGTAGGTTTTTTGTTTCTTTTTTTTCTGTTGATGTTTCTACATTTTTAATGTTAATTTACAAACATTTTTACATGCGCACATCAGCAACTATTTTTTTATTAACTTTTTTTAACTTTTTTATTTAAAAATTAATAAATTTCAATGAATAGAATAATAAATCATTTATCATTAATATGTGTTTTGGTTTTGTGTCGAATGAAACTTTTTTTCATTACAACAATAATGAACCAATTTAAATCTTCCGGCATGCGTTTAAGGGTTACGAAATTATCAATAAATCGTTCCTCTCTGTTTCTAACTTCCCCCTCTCTCTGTCTATGTATCTCTCTCTAACTCCCTATATCTCTCTCTCCTTTCCTCTCTCTCGCCCTCTCTGTTTCTAACTCTCCCTCTCTCTCTCTGTCTATCTATCAATCCCTTAATCTCTCTCTATCTCCTCTTTCTCTATTTTCCTCTCACTTTCTCTTTTCTATCTATATGTCTTCCTCTCTATCTGTCCATTTCTAATCCCTCATCCTATTTTAGTCTCCTAAATTAATTACAGTGAATAAGGTATTGTCAAAACATGGATAAATCCTATTTTAGTCACCTAATTTACTGACTGTGAGAATAGAAGTTATTTGGAAATTACTGCTACCTTGAACAGCACCAGAAGTAACTGGTAAAACCTTTCTAATTAAATTGATTTTGACAGCCATTTGGTAACAAAGTGACATAGCCTTAGCCTTTGCTGAAAGAGGAATACCTGCGACCTTGTTGCCAAGTAGAAGAATTATTTATTCTACTTTAAAACATTCAATTTTTCAAAAATCTCATGTTCAACATCTCTAAAACATCCAATATGGGGAACATATTGCAGAAATGCAAACTTATTGTTTAGGATGAATGCACAATGGTATGCAAAAAATCCCTTGAGGCTCTTGGTCGATCCTTGCAAGATTTGCGTGGCAATGTCAGACCATTTGGGAATGCAGTAATATTGCTTGCAGGAGATTTCAGACAAATGTTGCCTGTTATTCTTCAATAAACACCAGCAGATGAAATAAATGCTTGCCTCAAATACTCTACGTTTTGTGCCATGTGAAGACATTAAACTTAACTCAAAATATGCATGTCCCGTTGCAAACTGTTCGATCCGCACATAAATTTTTGCATCACTTGTGGGAAATTGGGTACGGAAAAGTGCCAGCTGATTAGAGATAAGGGAAAAGTTCTTTGACTTTTAACTTCTGTAATTTTATTACATCAAAAGAAGAGTTAGTTTAAAAGGTTTTTGCAAATATTCAAATTATAAGAATCGACTTGACTGAGTGAACGAGATATTCTTGCAGGTCAATACAAAGACGTCCACGCTATTATTCAATGTAAAATTCCAAGTGAGGTAGTCAAATACAAATCCATCGACACTGTTGTGAAAGCAGATAAAGTGGTTAATTATCCAACCGCTATATTTGCCAGGGATGCCATCGCATGTATTGCAACTGAAATTTGGCGTACTAATTATCATGTTGTGAAATATAAACCAATCCAAGCTTTGCAAAGGCACATGGCTTGCAGTAAAAAAAAATTAACAAAAACTACCATGGAAACAACAATCATAACAGGACCTGTCACAGGTGAATATATCTTCATTCCATGCATTCCTATGATTCCACCGGATATATCATTACACTTTAGGAAATTGCACTTTCCAATTTTATTATCGTTTGCAATAACTATCAACAAAACACAGGGAACACTCTTTACAATTGTGTGGCTTACAGTTACACACTGACTGTTTTTTCACATGGACAATTTATGTTACGTATTCAAGAGTCACCAAACCAGAAAATCTGGAACAAAAAACTGTGTACCCATGCAAAATGGAAATTTAAACCTATAAGAAACATGCTTTTTCTCATTTTGGAACTTTTTCCATTGCGTCAATTTGAGTCACAGCAACGCGTAGCAGGGTACAGCTAGTATATATACATATATATATGTATATATATATATATATATATATATATATATATATATATATATATATATATATACATACATACATACATGTGAGCCACTATTGAAAATCCATGGATTAAGGAAATAAATATAATTTCTATCTGAAATTTTTTGTATATATTTAAATCTACAGAATTTAACTTTAATCATTAAAATTATATATAGCTCTATTTTTATATATTGAGCTTTATCTTTTTGGCTAGAATCGTCCTGAAAGTATTACCTCAATGTAATATCTATACATATATACATACATATATATACATACATAAATGTATACACATATACATACATATATATATATATATACACATACATATATGCATACATAATATATACACACATAATATATATATAATTTCTTTATTACCGTTTTATCTGCTTAGTTACACATGTTTCGGTTACCGAATCATATTAACGATCCAGTGACTTCATCAGACTTGACAGAAATAGTTATTATGATTAGGAAAACGATATTAGAAGCACAAGAAAAAAGTGGAGGGAGAATTTAAATTCTAATTCGACAGCAGTTAAGTTTAACATTTTAATAAACATTAGAAGGTGATAGGGGCGAGAGGAAGTTTAAGATATTCAGCCAGACACGAATAAGAATAGAGGAAGGGAGAGAGAGAGAGAGAGAGAGAGAGAGAGAGAGAGAGAAAAAGAGAGAGACAGAAAGAGGATAGCGTGAGAAAGAAGGTGGAAAATAAGGGGAGGGTGCAAGATGGGTAATACTTTGAAGGCAGGGGTAGGGGGAAAGAAAGAGAGATATAAGAACTAACACTAAGAACTAAAGGAAGAAAGAGAAAGACAAGCAGTTCAAGATGTTGCTTCAACTAGCGGACTGTCGCTGTTGTTCGATATATATCATATGGAGTTTGACACGTAGAAGTCAGAGAATAGAATGGATTGGGAGAGGAGAGTTACATGCACGTATCTTCGTTATTGCAAGCAGTCAGGATTTCACTGATTTTCGCTTTGATTTTGATACGACCGTAACAACAATAAGGATCTCCATTATTTTCGTCAAAATTGGAAATATTTTCAAATATTCACCAGCTACGAGCAAATAACGCCACTGCCTTGTGGATGCCTTGAGAAAGGCAAAGGTCAAGGGAATAAACCGGACAAAATATCCAGTTTGAAGTTCCGATAGGCGGATGGTGAAGTAATGCAACACCTTTTCGGCAATTCCTACAGCTGCCCTGGCTCCGACCATATTGCCGTGCCTTTTTGTCCAACTGTGTCTGTAACGCCAAGAGTGGGATCCTGGTAACTTGGCAAGAGGGCTTCGAAGGGCACCGGACTAAGTGCAGAATGCTATTTTCTTATCGACAGAAGGTTGCCATCATGTACATATATATATATATATATATATATATATATATATGTATATATATTACATGGTGGTCACCACTTATCAAGTCGCGGAGGCCACTCGGGGATAAAGGTTATTGCGTGTACAGTAATCAATGGGATAGTATCGTAGTAATCGTTAGTATTGGAGATTTGATAAAGTGTCTTACTTAAGGGGGCGGTTCATCAATTTATTTATGTTGGACTTGAAGACATCTAAGTTGTAGTCAGGTGGGAAACAGGCAAGCGGAAGATAGTTCCACATATATATGCATTCCATTTTCACTCCAAACAAAGCACAGTGCTACTTTGATGTAGGGGGCTACTATCGGGGACATAAGTTACAGGAATACTATGTAGGGGTTTGAGCAACGAGATGTCTGTTCACATTACATATGAACTTCTGCATGTCAGTACAGTTGGGAAAGCAGGAACCCGAATGCGAGTTTCAAAGTCTAGCGGTTATGGGGAAGAAACTATTGGAGTAGAAGGTTCTCTTACATCTACTATGTGGGGTGGGATTTTGCTGCTCGTTGGTTTTGTCGAGGGTATGTACGTCGAAGGGGTATAAGAGCTTGTAGCTTGTCGGAGCATTCACCATTAAATACTTGTAGAGCAGGCAGAGTGATACAACATTTCTTCGATGGGACAGAGGTTGAAGCTTAGATTGGCAGTTTAGGACCTATCAGGTTGGTGACTCTCTTTTTAACCCTGTCCAGGAGCGAGAGACAAGTAGCAGATGCACCAGCCCAAATGTGACAACAGTACTCCATACATGGCCGAATGGTGGCCTTATAGAGGTACAAGATACTTTCATGAGTAAGCAACTTTCTAACACAGTAGAGAGAGAGAGAGAGAGAGAGAGAGAGAGAGAGAGAGAGAGAGAGAGAGAGAGAGAGAGAGAGAGAGACCACCTTTTTCGCAACAGCCTTGGCAATGCTCTCAATATATCTGTTTCAACTCATGTTTCCTGTGAACGTTAGGCTGAAGAGTTTGAAAGAAGTACTTTCAGGTAATGCATCTTTAGTCATAGCTATTGGTGGGTTGAGAAAGTTTCTTGTAATTAGCATTGAATGCGACCATCTACTTTTGTCTTCATTCCACAACAGATTGGAGATCTTCCTCTAGTGTTTCTGCCATTTCCTTAGATATGTGTTTATTTGTTTTCCCCTCGTGCCTGTTTGCCATCAGTATATATACCCATGTCAGAAACAATTTTATTAGGAAGCAATTTATGAATATTAGGAATAATAATGGCCTAACGATAGACCCCTGAGGTATACCCGCATTTATATCATATTGTTTAGGTGTATGACCGTTGAGGACAACTTGGATTCTTCTTTTATTTAAGCAATATTTAATTATGTTAAGTATTCGTCCAGTGATACCGTAAGATTTGATTTTCCTGTGAAGGCCATCGTGCCATACCTTGTCAAAAGCGTAAGATATATCTAGGATTACCGCTCTACTCTTACCTGCTTTGTCCACGTTCAGAGATTACAGTTAGGATATCTGCTGTAGAACGGATTTGTCTAACTCCATATTATTCGTCAGTCAGAAATTTAGCAGCTGTAAAGTGATGAAATAAAGCTTGGTTAATTTACGGGATCAAATATGTTGGCGAAAAACGGAAGGAAGCTAATGGGACGAGAATTAAATGGGGCAGTTCTTGCGCCAGAATTCTTGTAAACAGGTACAACAGAAGCAATTTTCCAGCAGGAAAGCAAGATCCGTTGAGGCATTTGTTGTATAGTTTGCAGAGGACTGGAGCAACCTCAGCAGAGCACTTTTTTAAAGCACATCCGGGATAGGATGGGGTCCACATGCTTTTGAAGTGTCTAGGTTTTCTATGATATCATGCACCAGAGAAGGAGTTTGACGTCTGTTCGCAAAGGAAAGTCAGGGAGGGAATGGTTTGCTGGGTCCAATGTGAAGTTTGAGGCAAACCGACTGGCAAGTATGTTAGCCTTCTCAGTTGCCATGATTGTTGGATAGCGGGGAATTGTTGATTTCCCATTATTTACTACACTGTTGTAGATTTTCCAGAAATAATGAGCTCTAATTTCTGTGCTTCGATGCGGTTTCTGATTGTTTCAGTATTATTCTCTCTGAGCTGTCGCTATTTTTTCTTACAATTATTACAAATATATATATATATATGTATATATATATATATATATATATATATATATATATATATATATATATATATATATATATATATAGGAGCAAATAGTTAATAAAACATGTTAAAAACACTTTGAAAAAGAGTTAAAAACATTTAATCTGAAAAGGAAACACTTAATAACACTTAATTATTTAAATATATATATATATATATATATATATATATATATATATATATATATATATATATATATATATATATATATATATACAAGGTGTCCATAAAGTTCGTGTGCAATTTTAAAATGAATTGTTCCAAAATCAAATCCTTTTTACATGTTATTTCTATTGCAATAACAAATCAAATTATAAATATTTTAAAGCGCCTACGGACTTTATGGACACTCTGTACACACACACACACACACACACACACACACACACACACACACACACACATATATATATATATACGTATGAAAAAGACACAAAGGTAAAACAAAGTATAAAAATTAAACGAGTGATTGACCAGTTTCTTTCAGATGCAGGAACGTCTACAGAATGCACTTAACTTTAATTTTCTGAAGACGTTAATCAATTTGAACAAAACCGGTCAATCTCCCGTTTAGCTTTTATTTCTTCTTTGTTGAATAAGATTTCCATTATGCTTTTGAATCTTAATTTCGTCACTGCCAATCAATTTCAAACTGAACCGTTCCGTAACATAAAAATATTTATATGATTATTTATTTCTTATTATCATGCTTTGATGCAGTGATCCTATTTCAAGTCTTATACATACGCACACATACAACACATTCACGAACATACACACATACACACACACACACACTTACACACATACGCACACCCATATATATATTATCTTAGTATCAAGTTCGTACACATCTTGCAGCGTTCTTGCTTCATTACGTGTCAAATCATGTAGATGAAGCAAATAAATTATATTGTTGCAACATGCCTCGCTAGCGAAGAACGTATTTGTAAAGAAACGTGGGACATTTGAAAATTTCATTTTGTGGGAGGCGTACAGTTTGAATGTGTATCTACATGTGTGAAGATGTTCGAATTGTTATCATGGGTTTCGGGGGAGGATGGACAAGTGTAAAAAAGACTAATTATCCAATACAGTCTAATACCGGGTTTTGCCACACACACACACACACACACACACACACACACACACACACACACACACACACACACACATACACACACACACACACACACACACATATATAAATAAAATTTCAGGTTATCTTATATATAAAATATGAAGCAATTTTATTTGGCTGGGATTGTCTTAGATAAAAAATATTACCCCTCAAAAATATTTTGTAAGAAATGAAACCACAAGATTCATTAATCTGCGATCTAATTCATTTCGTTATTTGTATATATATATATATATATATATATATATATATATATATATGTATATATATATATATATATATTAGTCTAGCGGCACTGATGAGTTGTGAAACAACGAAACAGGTCTGTATGTCGATGACTAAAATATATTTTATATATATATATATATATATATAATTCATCTCGTTAATCGGATATATATATATATATATATATATATATATATATATATATATATATATATATATATATATATATATATATATATATGAATTTTAAAATGGATACAATCCGACGTTATGATGTGAAAAGGAAGCGGAAGACCGGAGGCTCGACGTTTCGCCCGTATTATGCGGGCTTTTTCAAGAGGTGTGGTCACTGACGAGAGGGTCGATGTTTTTAGTTTTATATATACTGGGGAAGAGTATGCAAATAGAAGTATTATACAAATATACAAAAAAAAAAAAACCCAAAAAAACAAAAAACAAAAAAAACCCCAAAAGCAAAAAATAAAAAATAAATATATATGTTATAACCAGTGTCTAGATTATTTTCGTGCAATATTATTTTAGATAAGTGGAAAGAAATGTGAAAAAATCCTTTTCTCTGTTTGATAGAAAAGCAGCCAGACATTGTAGCATGATCCGATTCAAAGCAAAACCTCCCTCCCCCATAGAATTGACAATCCCCTGGGAGGAAACCCAAGAGTATGCGTACGAACAGAAGAAAAACCGATATGAGACACTGCGTGCCCACTGTTTAGAAAAAGGTTGGAGATGCCGTGATTGCTATTGAAGTTAGTTGTCGTGGATTTCTAGGACAGTCATTTCGTTTCTTACAAAATAGGAATCATAGGCCACAATCTGAAAGTTGCCTCTGATCGTCTTAAGAACACAGTTCAATATGCGTCAAGTTAGATTTGGTCGAGAGCGAAACACTTCAACATGAACAGACGTTATTATTTCGCCTTGTTGATTTGTTATTTAATAATTTTATTCTTTTGTGGTAAAAGCTGCTTGGTAGCATCAGGAGTGGCATTACCGCCTTGAGCTACCGAAACTGTGTTATTACACTGGTTGGCGGCTGATGAGGGCAGCGTATCGAACATGCTTTTACACGTTGTATGATAAAATTAAAAAATATATATGTATGTATTATCATTTTTTCTTATTTTACACATTACTAAATATGTTAATCATTTTTTTTTTGTTTCTAGAACGCAGAAGCAAGCTTTGACTTCAGCAGCCATGATCCATTTCCTTACCCCAGGTATACAGACACGTGGTTCAACAGGTAAACGAACAAAATCTTGTTATGCAAAGGATCTATCTGTATATCTGTTTGCATGTATGTGAGCGACTATGCACCCAGCTAAAAGTTAAAAAAAAAATACACAAGACAAATCCCACAAAGCTGATATATTCTTTTTCGACATTACCTCAGACAAAATATAGGCATATTATTTTCAAGATATATATATATATATATATATATATATATATACACATATATATACATACACACATACACACACACACATATATATATATATATATATAATTACCATTTTATCTGTTTTAGTTACACATGTTTCTGCTACCGGATCGTATTCACGATCCAGCAAATTCGTCAGACTTGAACAGAAGTGGTTATTATGATTTGTAAATGTTCGTTTTTTTAATTTATTTATCTAATTATTAAATCTTAAAACTTAAATGCTGTAAGATCAAAATTGAGATTCCCCCCTCCTTTTTTTCATCGTCTTCTTCTAACATTGTTTTTCCAAACCATAATAACCACTTCTGTTCAAGTCTGACCAAGTTGCTGGATCCTAAATACGATCCGGTAGCAGAAACATGTGTAACTAAAACAGATAAAACGGTAATAAAAAAAATATATTTGCTCTGCAATAGTATTGAGCACCTTCTCCATGTTTTTACTAATTACCAGTTTTGCTATATATATATATATATATATATATATATATATATATATATATATATATATATATATGTGTGTGTGTGTGTGTGTATATATGTATGTATGTATGCATCTATGTATTCAACAAATATGTTTATAAGCCAAATTATAACGCAATAGTATGCGCAAAATAAACAAATATAAAATTCTGATGATGACGTATATCGTCGAAATACTAATTATATATATATATGTATATATATACATACACACGCACATGTATATATGCATATATATATATATATATATATATATATATATATATATAAAATAAGAAAATTACAATTAAATTTACCAAAATGATTCAAGATGGTAAAATTAAAGTATATTATAAATATTAAAAAATTAATATTTATAAAATTATCTCAGCCAGATTTAAAAGCTCGATTAAACCAAATAGGAAAGAGCTTATAATACGAGCAAACAGTTAATAAAACATGTTTAAAAAACACTTTGAAATGAGTTAAAAACATATTTAATCTGAAAAGGAAACACTAGATAAGTGGATAGTCCTTAATCCTCGGAGTTTCGAAGAAGTTATATATTTGGATTTTACTGTCACCGGATTATTTATCTTCCATCAGACTATCCATTCATGTGTAATCACCTTTTTCTTCACCATATTCCCTCTGCTTCACTTTTTTTGTTTTCAAGTAAGATCCTTTGACTTACTTGTTGTTTCATCAAATACTTTTGCATGCAAAATCCAATCCCGCATTTTTCAAATTCCTACCCTCTGATGAGAAGGAAGATTGTTTCGGAAACGATATTCATTCAATGTTAATAAATATCCCGAAATAAGTAAAATATTTCTAGATATCGTCCCCTCATAAGCATAAATGGGGGGAAGTGGGTGAGAAGACAAATATTCTTCTTCTTCTTCTTCTTCTTCTTCTTCTTTTTCTTCTTCTTCTCATTATTATTATTATTATTATTATTATTATTATTATTATTATTATTATTCGAACTTCTCTCAACCAACGTAGGCTGAAACATGTACCTTAATTATAGATCACTTAATAACAAGTACGGAACTAATATGTTCTTTATTGAATCATTTGGCAAGTTTCAATCGTAACTGCAGGCTCCGGCTTTTGCATCGATCAAGAATAACGAAGATAAATACCCGCTTTTAATATTTTAGAAGATTTTTCGGTACTTCTCCAGAATCCCCTCTATACTAAAATATGTATAGTATGCGTACACGAAATGAAGACAAAATATCTTACACCAAAACCAAGTAAAGTCATCAAGTAGTTTTGTCCCTATTTACAATGCCTCCCCACGGGACAGAGTTAGACACCAGGATCGTTTTTTAACGTGGAGAAAAAGAAACAAAAATTTAAAATTGTCTCAGTCGCGAAGGATTTCTCCTTCGCTGACAGGGAACAAGAAATTGAAAGTGTAGCATCTGAAGAACAGATACTACACTGTGATCTCGGCCAAAGGGAAATAACTCTAAATAATACAAATCTGCGAGGTTTTAGAAAGCCATATTTACATGAGGACAGTCTCTTTCTTCTCTTATCATGGCATGTTCATGCCGTAGATGAAATCACGGTCAGTGTTCTCTATAGGCTTCGGTCCATTGTTGGTCTGATTCCTCTGAAGATATCACATGATTTTGAAATTTGCAGAATACATGGGGTGGGTTGCCATTACTTTTCTCAGTGCAGTAACATCTGACTCGCCTGTTTGCGCCTATCCGTTGTTTTTAGATCATCCGCAGAGCTGCAGTGGAATAAGGTAACTTTTAATACCATAGAACCGTTCATCTGCTAAAGATTCATCATCCTCCATGGCCATCCAACGCCCTGCGACCGATGTCATCAGAGTTACCTTCTCCTAGATGCATGTCTTAACGAAGACTAGGGATGCATCTCTCCCAGTGAATTAATGCGCCTCCAGATACCAACCTGGAAATTTCTTATGACTTAGCGGGGTACATACAGCGCCTAACCTTCCCAAATGGTCACCTATCTCGTACTGGCCGGGCGCATCGTTGCTTAACTTCGGTAATCTGTCGGGAATCAATGTATCAACGTGATTGTGCATTTTATGGGGGCACTAGGCAAACTCAAACTCGTTTAAAAATGATTTTCTTTATGAAAATAAAACTACTTGATTAATTTATGTGATTTTTGGAATATTGTATTTTCGTTCCGTTACGGTAACGTTCATCATGCAGATTTTTCTTTCTTTTTTCTTTTCTTTTTTTTTTCTCGTATAGAGGTAATTCTGGACAAGCGGTGATTTTTCTTATTAAAATATGTAAATTAACGCCACTTAGATGTAATAAAAGAACTATTTTCAGTATAATAAAACCACACGTTAAAAATAATACATGCGTAACGCGTTGTTTCTGATATAAAAAAAAATATTTGCATCATGTGTATTACAAGAATGAATGATCCCTATTGTTCTATTTCAACCCCCTATAAATAATATTAAAACATGTAAAGTTAAGATTGACCGTGCATGCTGCCGGCTGTGAAATTGTAAAGTGAATCTTATTAATTATTCAGAACTTTAGGATAACCATACAAATATCAATTTAATAAAGGTACGATTTTTTTTAACTTTATTTCCTATACTAGCGGGGGTACCCGGCGTTGCCCGAGTGTTTGTTTCCGGGACGGGGGGGGGGAGTTTTAAAAAATGTTATGGTAGGTAAGTAGGAAGGATCAAACCCGGAGTCATGAGTAAAAGTAGGAAAATAAAGTGTGAAAAAAAGCCAACAAAAAAAAAAAAAAAACATCTGCAACGCTAACAGTTCGGCCACCAAGAAAAGTCCATTCCAGTTGTTTAGGAAAAAAAAAACGACTTCGGTAGGTCGGCGCGAACGTGAAAATATAATGTGAATTGTCCAGCACGCTAACCACTACGCCACAGAGCACTGCAGCTTAGTTTAGTGATTTTAAATAACTTCACATGAAAGAATTACGAAGCCAAACCGGTGTTCTCTCCTCAACTGTTCCTTGTGAACGATCCCCAAACGGTGTTAAGTGGTGGCAGGGGGAGGAGGAATTTATTAGAGAGAAAATATTTTACCACTTCCATTGATCTTAACCGATTTTGGCCGTGACTTCTCAGGAGAAAAAGTATAGAAATCTAAGATTATCGAGGAATTTGAGAAATAATAAGCCTATAACACACCTCAGATATTGTTCTGCCGTTTGTGCATATTATATTTGCATGAAATATCTTGATTTTTAATCCTATTAATGTCCAAATCAGACGGGAAAAATGAGTTCATTTTATTTATATAGAAGAGAATAGAAGAAAAAGAGAAGAAGAGAAGAAGATAGATAGATAGAAGAATAGAAGAAGAGATAACAAAAAATTATATGGACAAGCATTATTAAAATGTATTTTTAAATGCACATGAAGAAAACAATCCACAAATGCAAGAGAGTGGCTTTTGCAGTCTGTGTCACTTCCGGTGTTACAGGATAATACTTTGACTATCAAGGAAAAAGAATAAGGGTACAATCTGATATTTCATTTTACATTGTTCCCTAGTTATAACAGAAATCTGTGCGGATAAGCACTACTAAAATGTATTTTCAAATGCACATCGACCAAACAAACCACACAAGGAGAAAAAAAAAGCCTAAAACAATGAAAACAATTTTTTAAACAATGTAATACGTTTACATATACAGAAATTCAAGTCTAAAGAATCATGATTGAATTCAAATTATAATTTTACATGCAAACATTTTTTCTCGTATTTGAGATTTTTTAAATTAAAAAAAAAATAGTTCACAAATAAATAAATGTTAATAAATATAATCCGTAGACATCAACTGTGTGAAAAGATGCAAGCAGATGGGATTACTATTTTCCGTTTTAACTGGGTGAAAAAGTCGGTTCCTTTTTCTCATATTGCAGTGAAATTTAAAAATTGAAAGATTGAATTTCAAGTGAAACCACTGCTATCTACTGAATTGCCATGTCACAGTAATGAACATATCCCTAAATTACGAAAAACGATCAATTAGAAAATTAATTATTAATGAAAATTATTTTCGAATATAATTAGCGAAAATTGCGTTTTGCTCAAAAAAGAAACTGGAGAGTTCTAATTGTAACAAAAAGGAGGTAAATATTTTCCTAAAACTGAAATTCTTTGGCTAATTTAACAAAACTTAATTTTCGTTTATTTTCTTCGAAAACTGTTTTCATTAATAATTAATTTTTTACCTTATCGTCTTTCATATTTCTGGGGATATTTTCATTACCGCGACAAGCTTATTCGGTACACACCATTGGTTTTACATGAAATTAAATATTTCAGTTTTCGAATTTTGCTATAATAACAAAGAAGAGCCAAAAAGTCGTTAATTTGAAATACTTCCGGCTCGCAAGGTGGCCAGGTCCGCAGTCAAATCGCTTGGTCGCTCGTGAAGTAGAGATTTAAATGAATAAAAGTACTTCTCTTATGGATAGATTTTTTTTTTTTACTCCAATGATAGTGGAACTTGCGGGCATTCTGGACCACGTTCAATTGTATTTCTTCGGATGATTAGCGAAATTGTGCTTTGATTAAAACATGAGCTTCGCGCAGGGGAGTGTCTTTTGCAGTATGTGTTACTTCCGGTACTGCGGGATAATACTTTGACTATCATTGTGACTGGCAGGAGATGGCATAAAACGTTTTGTCTTACAAGATTCTTTTTATTGTCATAGATGGACAAGATTGCTTTCTCTTTTGAACTTCCGGTTAATTTTCCACATACGGATGACTATGAGGAACAAGATATGATTTCTTTTCTGGTTAATGAGTGTCTCCCTATCAGATAACTAGGAGACTCTCACCCAATTCTCATGTTAAGAACGGTTTTCTTGATAATATTATGAAAAAAAAAAAACAGTTTAATAAGCGAACAGTATTAAACTTAAATCGTCTGCCGAGAAAATTTATTATAAAAAAAAAAAATGTGTACCGAAGGCAACCATATGCCGGACACAAATTATGGGAAAGAGTAGAAAACCGGAACAATTTCCGTATTAGTTGGATTCTTCAAACTTGTCTTTTGAAGGAAAGAACTGAAAAAAAAACCCTTTTCATAGAAAAGGAAGAGATAGTTCAAATTGAAGAAAGCAGCAACTTTTATTAACAAGGACGAGAAAGTCCCAAAAGAAAAGTCAAACCTCGAAGCAGTTAAAAAAAAAAAACAAAAACAAAAAAAACTAAAAGGAAAAGTTATTAAAAACAGTTTACTTCATATAGCGTTTTGGGACAAGAAAATCAAAGAAATAATCCTTGTGAAAGGTTTATTCTTTTAAAAGAAAGAGAAGTGGAGATGTGATGAAAGTCTGAGAAAAATAATTCTCCGTATTCTTTGGATTCTTCCGACTACTTTTCTTATCTTGAGCGTTATTTTCACAACGTTTCAACCTGCAAGAATCCGTAGCGCAGAGTAATTGGAAAAATGAATTGTAAAACGTGATATTCTCCTGATGATTGAAGGCTCAATTATCTGTGTGGGCAAATAATACAATTACGAATTACTTAGGGCCTCTTTCCAATAATAACTGGCGGAATGAGGGCATGATCCACCCGTGAAATGAATAAAGGGCTCCGCCCGAGTTCAACAGAAACATTTCCGAGTTCGACAAGATACACCCGAAGAAGGTCGGAGATGACATCGACCGAAACAACAAAATTACACTCAAGATGATAACAACAATTCGAGGAATCCAAATAATGCGAATAACTAATCCAAATCTAAAAAATTAAGAAACGAAATAATTTTGGTGCGCAGATGGCGATTTGCTGATTCTAACGTTTTGTTTGCGCCTACCTGTAATGTAGCCACAAATGGTGCAATATTTTTGCTGCTATTTCTAGAATATGATTCCCCAAGATTGGAAGGTTCTATTTATAAACACTGCCGATTGGACTTGACCAATCAAATGAAGCTACGCTCTGCCGGACGAAATAATTTTTTCACAAAATATACATAATTGTTGGAACAGATACATTGAGAGCATTTCTAAGGCTGCTTAACTGTACTGATATGCAGAAGTTCAAGTGTAATGTAATCTGACATCTTGTTGTTCAATTCCTTACATAGTATCCCTACAAATTATGTCCCCTACATCAAAGTAGCACTGTGCCTGGTTTGGGGTGAACATGCAATAATAAAAAAAAAAACTCCGTCTAGTTATAATTATATTTTCTCTGATTAGTCATGACTGGATAGAGGTTCTAAGTCATTCGCAGTTTTATTTTTCGGTCGCCCACCAATTTTCAGGAGAATATCACTTTTAAAATTGAACTCGTTAGAATCCTAGTTACTTACGCATATTGATCCTACCTGTTTTTATATACAAACATCGATATAATTTTCCCTTTTTTCTTCTTCCATTTTCCTTGTATTCCCCCCCTTTTCTTAATACCATCTTATAAATTTTAATGTAACGTTGGTCCTTGCGTTATCATTTATTTAAAAAAAAAAATATTTTCTATTTTTCCCTCTTTCCTGATTTTAATTTAATTCCCTCTCTTACTTCTGTGTGTCATCCATGTTCATTTTTGTGAAAAAAAAAAGTTATATAAGATATTCACTTATTTTCTGATGGAAGTTTTCTTATGATAACAATAAAATATCAAAAGCATCAACGTGCAAGTTAAATGACTACATTGCACCGGTCTATCCGCTTTTCTCATGTATTGCAACACATTCATCAATCGATCTAAATACTATTTAAAAACTTATAGGATTTTCCTTGCATCAGATCTTTGTTTTTATTTTTATTTATTTATTTATTTTTAATAATGGGTCACGACTTATCAAGATGCAGGGGACGCTTAAGGACAAGATGTTAAGAGATCGTCAGTAGGAGGGGGTGGGATGGGCAAAGATTTGCTTATATTAAACATGCATGCGATCATATTATGGTCACTAAGAAAGCACACCAGATGGTCAGTTCATATATATATATATATATATATATATATATATATATATATATATATATGTGTGTGTGTGTGTGTGTGTGTGTGTGTGTGTGTGTGTGTGTGTGCACGCGCGCGTGTGTGCGCGCATGTGTACAAACTTTCTTTCCTAGAATATTCCATCTGTCGAACTGAACATCTGGTGTGTAACACACACACACACACATATATATATGTATATATATATATGTATATATATATGCATGTATGTGTGTGTGTGTGTGTGTGTGTGTGTGTGTGTGTGTGTGTGTGTAGATATATATTACTGTCATTATACGGAATAATCACGTTGACACACCGGTCCTCGTCAGATCACCGAAGTTAAGCAACGTTGAGCCTACCTAGTACCAGATGGGTGACCATTTGGGAATTCCAGGCGCTGTATGTACTCTCCGCTTATCTCGGAATTTGTTTTATAATCGTTCTGAACCTTCACTTACCACTGGTATTTAACAACGTCGGCCCAGGAGAGGTGTTGTTGGAGTCTGCGCAACTCTTGCTACAAAAATTCCACGCGCAGGCACCGTTACAATAGGTATCCATAGTCTGTCAAAACTGAAAGAAGCTACCATTTCTGTAACATAGTATCTAATTGTATGAGCCATTATTGAAAATCCATGGATTAAGTAAATAAACATAAATTTTCTCCATATATTCCTTGTTTCAAACAATAAATTCTTAACTTGAATATATGTGTTTATATTTTGATTTACAGAATTTAACTTTAATTATTAAACTTATATATTACTCTATTTTTTTAATATTGAGCTTCGGATCATCCTGGAAGTATTACCTCAATGTAATATCTGACAGGATAATTTACTTGATTTCTCATTTTTCTTAGTTAGTCATTTATTACTTTTCAAAAGGTATCAATTACAATATTGTTTCGTATTGCGATTAAAAGTCTGCAAAATTATGTTATTGTTGCATATTTAGTCACGTACTCTTTAGATGTTTACCTTAATATATATATATATATATATATATATATATATATATATATATATATATATATATATATATATATATATATATATATATGTATATATGCACACAAAATTTCCAATATATATATATCTTGGAATTTTTTAATTTTTTAACCTTGAAAACTATATAAAAATAATTAATTCCTTTTTTTTTATAAATTTTTAATCCTTCATCGGAAAATTATTTTGTTAGTAAGTCATTTAATCTCCTGCAATCACTGAATAAGCTTGCTTTATTGAATTTACAATAGTCCTAAATTTCAGGGATCATCAGTTCTTTATCATGAAACATTTAGTTGAGGATTTAAAACAGTATATTAAATCATGGCTTCCTAGTAGTGTTGATCAAACCCCACCTCCCTTAACCCTGACTTGAGGTAGTTATTAGTTTAGCCGCACTGAAGAGCTGTAATACAGCCAAACAGTCTGTCTGTGGATAACTATAAACACTCTCGTTCTTGTATTGAGCATATTGGGAAAGGTAATAACAAAACTGCTATTATACTATTTCTGTAAACAACAGAGTTTAGGTTTTTTTTTTTTTTTTTTTTTTTTTTTTTTTTTACAAAGGCATCACCACATTATCAAGGCCCAGAGGTCACTCAAGGATAAGGGTTAAAGAGTGTACAGTAGAAATTGGTCAATATAGTAATCATTAGTAATGAAAATTTGGTAAATTTAATAACTTATATGGAACGGCTCATCAAGAACTTATTTACTTTAGACTTGAACACAACCATATTGTAGTCAGCCGGAAAGCAGGAAAACGGAAGACAATTCCACAGGCGTGCAGTTCTAAGAAAGAAGCTTTGTTCATGGAATCTACGTTTAGGTTTAGGCACAGATAAAGAGTGGGGGAAATTATTGATAGTGTTCACAGCTAGACGAGTGTTTCTTGTGAAAGTTTGGCGAGGGGGGACCATAGATTGAAGCTCAGTTGAACACTTTCCATGAAAATAACGATACATCAGAGACAAACTCGCAACATCTCTTCTGTGAGATAGAGGTTGCAAGGAGGAGAAAAGGTGTTTGAACAATGGTGTATCGTTGCAATTTCTATATACCTATCTTAGCAGCAGCAAAATTGCGTACCGGTTGAAAGTGCCGACTGTCGCCTAGACGGTCGAGTTTCAATCCTAACTAGAGATAGTTGTTAGTTTTGCTGCATTGAAGAGGCTATTCAACGCTGCTAAACGAAGAATTAAACGGGAGCGTTCGTTATTTTCTAGTTTTAGGTCAACGTAATTAATATGTATGAAATTAATGCATGTAAAAATGGAAATGATTTCTTGGTGGCATGTGGCTAAGTATGGCTTTGTACAAAAGACCCGGTGATTAAGGGTTTTTAATTTAAAGAGGGGAAAACAAATTTAATACTACCTATGTGAGTCAAGAAGGGCACCTTAGTATATTATTAAAAGTGTGAAAGCACTTTTTGATCGATTTGCTAAGCCTGTACCTATCAATAAATTGCGATTGGAATGAGGAGAATACTAGAACTTATAGACCGTCAAAAAACTGGCGGAAGTTATAACTTGCTGACTTAGAACGAGTGCCTTATGCCAAATTGATGGTTAAATATGGTTAAATTTGCGCTCACTTTTGCATTAAATACTAATCCTAATAATTCTCTAATAACCTCTAATTGTGCATATATCGAATACCAGAATACTTAGTCAACTGCACCTTATTATAACAAAGGTCCATACAAAATTCAAGCCAAATCGGCTAAGTAATATCTAAGAAAAACTACTAGAGTAAATATGGTATTGTGATGAATAATCCGTATTAATTCGAAACTACGCATCGAACGGATTATGCTTATTTCACTAGACATTATCATAACAGATTTGCTTACAAAAGTACAGACAGATGAACCAAGTAGTTCGCAAGAAAAAGTGGAGCGGACGGACAGACAAGCAAGAGAAATATACTGTAGATATTATCAAATAAAAATGTTTAATACATGAATACATATTAGAAGGAGTATAAAAAACTAGGTTAATCGTTTACTTGGGTAAAAAAATTTTCTAATAAAGAAATTTTTTTTTATAATGAAAATGATCTTTTATTTGTTATACAAATTTTATAAAATCAGACAAAACATCCAATCCCAATTAATTCCTTTTTATTGGGTTCCAGAGTATATATATAGTGTAATATAATAAGTCTCCAAGTCCAAAACGTCAAGTTTTCTCAGTTGGTAATTTATTACTTTTCAGAAGGTGACAATTACAATATTGTTGCAATATGAAACAATATATATACATATATATATATATATATATATATATATATATATATATATATATATATATATTAGTCCTCGCGCGCAAGAGCAGGACACAAAATGTTTTAAATAATAATAATAATAATAATAATAATAATAATAATAATAATAATAATAATAATAGAATAACAATAACAAAGACTTTCGCTGGCGAGGACTACTATTGACCGTAACCAGTTATACAGTCTTTTTGAAATTTTCATCTCTATTTTTCTCATTATGTACTGGATATTTATTAATGAAACCCATATGAAATATTTTCCTTATTAAATTGTAAAGATTTTCTATTTCGAAAGAAGTTTAAAAAAATTAATCTAAAAAAGTTATTTTATAGTTTTTGTTTTAAAAAAATCAGATTTTTTCATTATTCAGACCTGTATTACAAAGAGGGAGTTGCAAAAAATGAGTTGTGGTGTGAGGAGAAATACAAACTGAAACAGAGAGAATATTCAGACCTGTAATAATACAAAGAGGGGTTCCAAAGATGAGTTGTGGCATGAGGAGAAATACAAACTGAAATAGAAAGAAGGAGAGTTTTAAAATATAATCTTACAAAGATAAGATACAAGTTAAAAAAGCATTTCATCCAAGGCATGAAAATTGTTAAACAAAATGTTTTTACTATAGGCTTTAAAAACAAATGTACAAGATTCAATTTAAAATTTATTTATCTTCAAAGTGCACTTTTATAAATTTTACAAAGTAAGGTATAAAAATTTAATTTAAATTGAATCAAAAAATTACCTTGAATTTATTTTATGTAATGTACATTCTGTTGCACTTTTAAAAAAAATCATTGAAAATTTTATATCTATATCATTAATTGCTAGATGAAAGATAATGTTTTTAAATTGTAACAAAATCTGAAATTAATGAGGTACAGCGAGTATATATATATATATATATATATATATATATATATATATATATATATATATATATATATATATATATAATGCAAATGAAAATATTTAAACGCCGGGGAAAATGAAAAAATGTAAAAACAAAATTATTTCTATATTCATCAACGTTTTGTTTTTATTTTAAGATTTTTCCAGGATGATTAATTTGATAAAAAATAAGAAGCGAGTACAATATTTGAATTTGTGTAATATCTTTATGACGTGGAAATATTTGTTAGTATTAATGTTGAGTGCTGATTCAAGCAGTTTTCGCCGAGATTGATTACATATAGATTATATACTCTGACACAATTAAACAGCGCAACGGCTTCTTCAATTCATTCCGTTTAATCAGCAAATAAATACTAATCGAACAGAATTTGATTCATATCCGGGTTGACTATTTTACACCATATTTCTAACGTAACTTTGCACATAAATGAAACAAAAAAAAATATTCGAGATAAAGAACAACACCATCCTTTTAACGTCATACAATTTTTGAATTTTACGAACATCCATATAAAAATAAAAATTTCACAGACAACGATAAAAAATAAAAAATATAAAAAAAGAAGAAATTTAAAAAAAAAAACATTTTTTTTCACGTCATAACCGCACCAGGATTTTGGAACTTTAACGACTGATTCCTTTGAACTTATTTTCCACGTTACAAACGCACTATTTA
Organism: Euprymna scolopes; assembly: GCF_053919585.1. NCBI lineage: Eukaryota > Metazoa > Mollusca > Cephalopoda > Sepiida > Sepiolidae > Euprymna > Euprymna scolopes. Next base: position 28,174,550 of record NC_136524.1, on the reverse strand, counting down.
TTTTCAAATACTGTCTTTGCTTGTTATATAATTATCCGGTTGTAACACACCATATATGTTTATCTTTCAGCCATGGAACACGCTGTGCTGGAGAAGTGGCCGCTAAGAGGGACAATGCGAAATGCGGTGTGGGTGTGGCCTATGGCTCGAAAGTGGCAGGTAAGATGATACTAGTTTGCCAAAATGAAAAACCATAAATCTCATAATGGCGGCGGAACTGAAACCTTACGCTGACGATGCGCACCTACAATTCACGGTGACACGTAACATGTGATCACTGGATTTATTTCTTCTGTCACCAGCACGAATTAATGACACGTGAGATGTGGTGGCTATGCTATACATTGGCATACTATGGTATCTCAGTTGTATGACGCGCAGTAAACTGTCCCATTGATTGCAAAACACACACACTCTCTTTCTCTTTCTTTCTCTCTTCTCCCCCCTCTCTCTGTTTTGATCACTTTGTGTCATATTCATTTGTGGCATTAATCCCCTAGCAAATTTATCCAGTCTTACAACTGTCTTTATCTGTTGGAAAACATTGGACACCCACTGTGAGGGTGGCTGCGCATGTAATTGTGGAGCGAAGGCTGTGCAACCACTAACCACACTTTTCCTAAATCGACACTCTTTGATTCCAGTGACAAAGAAAAAACCCTGGACGACTGAAAACAATGCCGAGATAAGCAGAGAGTACACACAGCAACTGGTATTTCCAAATATCACTCGTTTTAGTACTAACTCGGCTCAACGTTGCTTAATTTCGATGATCCAACGATTTCCGGTGTTTCAGACGCGATTACACTTCCGTTTATATAAATTTATATTATGTTTGTTTTTAACTCTTTTTTGAAAATGGTCCGATGTTTTCAAAGTTTTCCAGTCTAATTGTAAATAAACGTTGTTTGGAAACAGATGTACCAATCCTATTACCTTGTACTAAACTGTCTTTAGAGCAAATAATTGCAATAGTAACGTGCACACCCCCAAATCCTCATTCATATATATATATATATATATATATATATATATATATATATATATATATATATATATATATATATATATATATATATGTATACATATACTCCTATAAATTTGGGGTTTTATGTATTGACATTCACATTAAAAACGTTTTTTTTTTCCTATTTATTTTAAAAGAAAATACAACTTTCTTATTTATAGGTCTTGGAATTGCATTCACTAGCAAAAGATCTAATTTGCATATTATTTTAAAACATTCATTTTAATTAATTCCCTATTAGTTGCTTCGTTTTTCTTACAGAATTATCATCTTTAGTTAAAGATCAACCGACTTATTATTTAAAAAGAAAATACAACTTTGTTATATATGGATCGTGGAATTACATTCATCTGGTTAATTTGCATATTCTTTTAAACATTCGTTTTAATTAATTTTCTATTTGTTTTTGTTTTTTTCGGTTTTCTTATGGGATGATCATATTTAGTTAACTATTACGTGTAATTATATTCATGCAGATATTCTACATGATTTATACTTACGTAATATTTGCGTAAAAAACTTATAGTAAACACAAAACTCTTTCTATATATATTTATGTATGCGTATATATATATATATATATATATATATATATATATATATATATATATATATATATATATATATATATATTTGTTAAAACAAATTGCCTACCAAACCCCTCTGTCAGTTTTTGGTTTACAGACATAAAACTTATCATATAGGGTATTCAAACCCATGCAAGACTTTATATTTAGGTTTTAACCGAGGAAAATCGGTGCAAAAGTGTGAAAATTAAAAAAAAAAAATGGAATTTACCAGGTGAAGGTTGAACGACGGCATTACGAATATACATGCGTAACATAATAGCTGTTACTTCATGTTTTAATTTTTAGCCTTGCCTCAAACATGTTTTTATAGCTCAGACATTAAAATCAAAGGAAAAAATAAATTGTAAGATAAACGTTTTCGTTTCTATTCTCAGTGGTGGTGCACTAGTCATCGTTTGAAAAACTTTTTAAATCATTACTATATATTAGGTCCAATATAATATTATAATAAATACAAAATCTGCATTAATCCAAATATTATATTTAAGCGTATTTTACGACCGGGCAATGCCAGGCGGCATACAATCATATATATATATATATATATATATATATATATATATATATATATATATATATATATAGAGAGAGAGAGAGAGAGAGAGAGAGAGAGAGAGAGATAGAGAGAAATAAAAAGGAACAAACCGTATTATGTATTCATCAACGTTTCGTCTTTATTTCGAGACTTCCTCTGGATGAATGAGATTAAGAAACGAAAAATACCAGTACAAAATATTTGAAAATGTTTCACGTGCACAGTGTGATGCAGTTCTATTTCAGATAAACGGAAAAAGACGTTGGAAATTCAAAAAGGATGGGGGGGGGGAGGGCTAGCACTGTTAAAGAGAGGGAAATTTTAGTGACGTCATATAGTCGTTAATGCAATTTTAAAAATATGAACGCAGTTAATATTCTTACTGGAAAAAAGATATATCTGTTGAAATTCAAATATAAGTTTGTAACAGAAATGAAATGAGTGTTTTTTATGTAATTTATTGATTGAGATTATGTGTTAATTATTACAGGGGGTGTTTGAATGGTGTGAGAAGGTTAACCTGTGTCTACAATTAAATAATGTTCTTTTAATAAAAGTTTACTTATTAATGGCGCTATGTTATAGAAACCTGCACGTTGTTTAATTGTGCTTGACATTGCGATAAGCGTAGATTCAAGAAGTCTCCGGCGCGGTTTATTTGAAATAAATTTAACTACTCTTGCTTGTTTAAAGTCAAAAGGTGTGGTTATGCTGCAATGAATGAGAGAATAATGCACTTAGAGAATTGCTATTTTTTATATCTGCTTTATGTTCACTGAGTCTTTTTTCCAATTTACGCTGAGTTTCACCAACGTATTTATGATGGCAATTATGGCAAGGAATAGTGTATATACCTCCATTGGAAACTATATATATATATATTATATAAAAAATGCGAGCATGAAAAGTACTATGATTAAGCTTAAACATGGGAAAGTAAAGGACAAGCTATTCTAGTTAAAAATATAATAAATTTATAACTTAAAATATTACAGCATTAAGAATTGATTATATAATGTTATAAATTGAATTAAAAAAAATCTTAATGCTGCAATAACATTCAATGAAAAAATGATCATTTGACCCCAGACAATGAATCTATTTTTTTCTAATTTCTAAATGTTAGATATTATTTGTTCTGGGTCACGCTGATAAGTAAACCAACTTTGTAGTGGTTTCGTGTGTATTTTTTAAGTTTTAGCTCGGCATACAAACACGCAGACAATTGTTCTTTATATAGAAAGATTAGTGCAAAAACTAGCGGATCATACTTTTTTTTATTATTGCCAGTTTTGACTTCGGGTGTACTCTAGTCTGTATAATAAACTATGAGTATCGACATTTATACACGAATCTACTCAACACGAAATTCTGTCGTTACACAATTTTCCAACCTCTTTTATTTTTTCTTTAATGCTAATTCTATGACAAGCAATTATTGAAAATGTGAGAACATCATCCTTTGCAGGGGTGTGTCCTCTTCAGTAAACTGTAATTTGTTCCAAGCACTCAAAGACGGTTATTATCTGGAGATTACGCTCAAATAACTGCAATGCAATCCTCACGAGCGGACACATATGACCTTCATAGATGTGCGCCCGTGAAGATTTAAATGATCTTCGCGAGGAATTAAGCGTGGCGAATGGTTAATATAAAGACGATGCCATTAAAGGTGTGACATTTCCGAACATTGCTAAAGGCAAACTGTTGAAGATGTCTCTCCTAAACACAGGCAGACGAAAATTAAACGTTTGAGAAAGAATCAGCAAGAACAAAAACAAGAACAACAAGAACAAGAACAAGAAGAAGAAGAAGAAGAAGAACAACAACAACAATAATAATAATAATAATAATAATAATAATAATAATAATAATAATAATAATAATAATAATAATAATAATAATAATGACAATAATACTAACGACAATAACAAAATGATAACAACAATAATAATAACAGCAGGATTAATATCAATAACTAGTATCCCCGTGTCCTGGCGTTGCCCGAGAATTCATAGTAAGTGACTAAATTTCAATGCCCAAGCTAGAATTATTAGAATTGAATAATATTGCATAATAGTGATGTTAGCAATATAAATACGAATATCAATAACAACAAATTTATAACATTACCACAACTTAAAGTAATTACATTTTTGATAATAGTAAGAAAGAAAAGATTAATAATGATGCTAATATATATGTGTGTATATATATATATATATATATATATATATATATATATATATATATATATATATATATATATATATATATATATATTTATATTGAGGCAGCACTTTTTCTCTCTGGCTTATTCATTAAATAGAATAGACGTTTTTTGTCTATTAATTAAGTCTATTTCCAGCTTCTGAATAACAGTCTTCACTTCTGGCGGGAACTGGCTGATGTAATCATAAGTCCGAGTACTTTCCAGTCCTTCAAGATTCATCGTCAGGGATAAATTAATCTAACTGGTTTTGAACAATTTTTAAAGTTTTCTTTTTCTTTTTTTTTGTCTTCATTGGTTCTGTATTTTATTCCTATTCCTGCATTATCACTTGAAGAGGTTTCTAGTTATTTGTAAGTAGCTGGCCTAAACGTGCTCATGTAGGACAAGAAAAACGGATATATATATATGTATATATATATATATATATATATATATATATATATATATATATATATATATTTATATATATATTTTGGAAATTGTTTTTGCGGGTAGTGCAGTAGTCCAAGAGATAGATTGATCCCCAGTTGAGTGGATTCGAGAAATTAGATGGGCAGGAAAACAAATATGTCACCTCCTCTCGTTGGCTTAAGTAGAAAAGAAGATTTAAGATTTTTTTTCAGCATATCAGTACGTTAATGTTACTATCACTGCAACAGGAAATTGTCTAGACTGACCGAAACAATTCTAACCCTACCCCTAACCTGACCGAAACAATTCTTTGTTCAAAGTGCTATGAGTTCAATGTCAACATTAAAAGGGTGAGGGTAAAGATTAGGGTATATTAAGCAAAATCTTAGCTTATTGGTACTTATGAGTAGTAATGATGATGATGACGACAATGATAATAATAATAATAATAATAATAATAATAAAAATAATAATAATAATAATAATAATAATAATAATAATAAAAATAATAATAATAATAATAATAATATTAATAATAATAATAATATTAATAATGATAATAATAATGATAATAATAATACTAATAACAACAACAATAATAATAAAATGATAATAATGAAAATAAAAATGAGAATAATAATAAATAGTAATAATAATAATAGTAATAAAAGTAATTTAATGCGAATAGTAATAATAAGGATAATGATAATAATAATGTTATTACTAATAATAACGATGATAATAATAATCTGTAATAATAATAGTAATTATAAATACAGAAAACAATAATAATCATAGCAATAATAGTAATGAAACTAACAAATTTAGTAATAATATTATTAATAATAATAATAAATAACAATAATAAATAACAATAATAAAAATAGTGATGATGAAAATAATAGTTATAAAATACTACTACTACTACTACTACTACTACTAATAATAATAATAATATAATAGTAATAGAAGTAATAATGATAGTATCAATAATAATGATAGTAAGAAAGACAATTTTAATAAGATGAATAAATAAATACATATATATAAATAAATATATATATGTATATGTGTGTGTATGTATAGTGACAATAGATGATGATGATGATGATGATGATAATAATGATAATAATAATAATAATAATAATAATAATTACAATAATAATAAAAATAGCAATAATAAAACAACAACAATAATAACAGAAACAACAATAACAATGATAACAACAACAACAATAACAGTAATAATAATAATAATAATAATAATAATAATAATAATAATAATAATAATAAAAATAATAATGATAATAAAGAATACCAAGTTAAAGATTTAGTACACCTGTAAGTAAAGTGCTTTATGAAAATAATTTCTATTATGCTCTTCTACGTATGTATTTGTTATAGATTGCTATTCTTCGGAAAAATACTTTTCTTTCCAATGCTATCAGTTTTGGGTCTAAACATTTGAAATTTATACATAAGGTGGCAAACATTTTAATCAGCTTTTGAGCGAAAAGAGTTGAAAGAATTGACCTCCGACAACTTAAAAGACTTGAAATTTTAGATGTAGATAACTTGAACATGGGCAAAGCTTTGCATTTTGATTTGAGACCCAAATAAGGGGTCAAAATTGAGGTCAAAGTTAAAAAAAAAAAATTGACCTCTGCGGTCTCTACGAAATTACTCAGCCAAATTTTGGTCTAAACATAAAGTGTATTCACACGTAGGGCAAGTTATGAACATTGAATAGGGCCCGTGCAAAGCCGGGCTGAACTGCTAGTATATATATATATATATATATATATATATATATATATATATATGTGTGTGTGTGTATACATATGTATATATATATACATATGTATGTATATATATTAAAAAATATATATATATATACAATTTTTTTCTTCATTATAAATGTCATTTACTGTAGTCTTGTACATTAGCTAATAAGCATTATAAACTAATCAGATCTACTCGTCAGCTGGTTTATACACACATGTATATATATATATATATATATATATATATATATATATATGCACAACTTCATGATTCTAAAATAAAGCAAACAACTATGCTAATTTGAAATAAAATTTGGATCACTTATTGCGGAGATTGAATGCGCTTATCTTAAGGCTATCCTTTCTTAATTTTAAATTAACGAACGCGACGCAAGAAATGAAGGAATTAAGAATATAGGGCATATAACTAAAGTCCTGTTGAGAAAGAGAATATCGGAGAGCTGTAATAAAAACAAGATGGCGGACACGAGCTAACATTTTGCTCAAGATGATTTCACGAGTACGTTCCTGTTCAGTCGTACATCTCAATTTATTGTCGTATAACCAGTGTTGCAATCTCTTCCACGCGTATACGCGAGCGCATTTGCATGCGAATCTCCTCATTTGTTTGCTCGTTTTATGGAAATCACGCTATAACACTTGCTAGTGGGTCATAAAAATTCTGAACTGGCTATATTATTTGAGGAATAAAATCCCCTGGCGAGATATTTCTACATGATACAAAAAAAAAAAAAAAAAAAAAAAAACGAAACACAATTCTGGAATAATTTTTTTTTTTTAACCGTAGAGTAATTTAATTTATTCTTAATTTTTTTTTGTGTGTGTGTTTTTTTTTGGTAGAAACATTTTCTCCTCTTTTTGTTATATTTTCGCTGAGATTTATAACGTTCTGTTTTATTTTGCGTCATTTGGATCCGTGCTTTTTTGTTTGTTTTACAGCTAGACTGCGTACTTTCTTACATCTGGCACAGCCTGTGTAGGCTATATTCACATCAGTCGCTGATACGTCATCAGCAATCTGTCATTTTTTAGTAGGATATTACAGCATTTGTCGGGTTCAGGTATAGCTCTGGGTAGTCCTTCTCAGATCGTGGACTTCCGTGTTTTGGATGGAGTAAGTTAATTGCTTACTGTCTGAGACTCCCTTACCAAGGAAAGGGGCTGCCCAGGTAAATTTTACAAGACTAGATTGCTCCTATTTTAGGGGCGCTGGCGTGGCTCTCCCCACCTTCCAATTTTGTTTCACATCTGCCTACCATGTAAATGAATAAATACTCACGTAGATTATGTTATTTCTTGTCTTTCTTTAAAATCTCGGATTCATTTCACCAATTTGTAAATTTTATCTCTTCTTTTCTACGTTTAGTTTCGTACTTTTTATTCTTCATATTCGTTAATATTGTGTAGGTTTTGTTTATTCAGGTTTCCATTTTTGCGTGTACTTTCTGTCTTCCTAATTTTGTTGAAATTTTAGCTTTCTTGCTTCTATCTTTCTTGTAGAACATTTTTTTTTAAATATGTATTTTCGTTTGCGTAAACATTGCTCCAGATAAATTCGTTTACAGCTAACAATATGTAAAACCATAACAAAAACAGTTCGTTGCGCAGCAACAGTTTTTATCAAACCTACGCCAGACTTTAGTATCTATATCTTGTATCTTTTTGAACGATCAATTCAAATCATATTATCGCCTCAACTGTCTATCATTTACCTCTCGTTAGGTCATCTATATGATCTGAATTTAAATAACCATCCTTAAGATCACATTTCCCCACGAAACTTTCAGTGGATGTTGTGCTTTCTTCATCAATATTTCTATTCTACTTGACCATTCCTGACCATTTTCTGATCATATTAGAGTGCGTGCGTCTCTCTCTCTCTCTCTCTCTCTCTCCCTCTCTCTCTCTCTCACACATATATATATATATATATATATATATATATATATATATATATATATATATATATATATATATATATATATATATATATATAATACAGGCTAATATTTACCTGCGGTGAAGCAACGGGGTTACTACAAGAGTGCTCAATACCGAAATAGGGCAAGATATACTTTTTATTTATTTTTCATAAGGATTTATATGTCGCAACACAGTCATGAGCATGTTTCGGTTAGACAGTTGCAAGTAACTAGAGACCTCTTCGGGCGATATTGCTTATATAAAAAGTGAAGTCGGTAATGAAAGCTTCACAGAAATTTCTAGCACAAAATTAACCACGAGGTCGCGCCACGAAAAAAAAAAAAGAGCCGAAAATAAAATGAATACTAGCTGTACCCGGCCACGCGTTGCTGTGGCTCAGTTTGTTAAAATGGAACACATGTGAAAGTAGAGAAAAGTGTGATTCTTTTTTTCAAGAGAATGTACAAATTATTTTTTTTTTAACAGATGTTAAGAAAATAAACAGAAAAATACTTCCATCATTAATTATGCAAAAAAATAAATAAAATGTTGATTTAGTGTTTCAATATGCTTATAAATTACGATAAAACTTGCTGAGCATGCACTGTTTTACGGTTGTTGTAAAAATGGAATGGAAACTTAAATTTCGCTTCATTTTAATCTTTCTTAATTTTTTAATTGTGCCCTCCCAAACGAATATAATCAAAACAGTAACATTCAACAATTGTACTTTATGTATATAAAACACAAAATATTTATTAAAAAAAAAAAAAAATTAAAAAAAAAAAGTTAATAACGAAAGGGAAATAATTCCATTTTTTAAACGAAAAAGTCAGTTTACCTAACTTACTGTATTAATGCTATTTTTTTTTAAGCAAGAAAAAAAGGTAAATATTATAAAAGGTAATATAAATAGATACGCTACTACAGAACACCGACCACTCTAATTTGTTTTTGTATAGGTAATTGAGGTCGCTGACAACGAATCTGATAGTCAAACTTGGGGCAAATTTACCGTTTGCATGGTATTTACCCCTGAACCCACGAACTTCTTTCCACCATTTTGCAGCTTCCGTTTATGCTACGCGCATGCACGCTGTAGCATAAACGACGGCTTCACCAAGCAAACTACGTTGGGGGAGGGGATTTTTTTTTCCAGGACATAGAATTTTCTAATTTTCAAAAATACATTATAGCGCTTTTTGGAAAATTTAAAATTAGCAGAAAAAGAAATAAAATAAGAAAAGGAAAGCACACCAAGTTGGAGTAGGGGGGGTTAATTTATCTGGGTTTTTTTTAACCTTGAACATCGAATTTTCAAATTTTCCGTAAGTAACGCGCCGACATTTACCAATTAGAACACCATTTAACATTTTCCGAAGATTTTACTTTGTACATGAGGGGGGGGGCGGATGTGATGTTGGGGCGCGCGCGCCCCAACATCACATTCCCCCCCAAACAAATTAGAGTGGTCGGTGGGGTTTGTATTACTGTACACATAGATTCAAAGAAGTTGTCAAAAAACAAATATATAACAAATAAATGTTATCAAAGGCAAGATAAGTTACTTTTCTACCTAACTGGATATATTTTTCGTGTTTTTATTCAATCTAACATGTTTATTCAGCTCGAAAACCATACGGTGTTTACCGATGTATTGGAACATTCAAGATGGAGTCTGATTCTCTCTTTAACACGGTAAGTTTGGGAAAAGGTGTTATAAATAAAAAACCGGATAAAATACTGTTAAAAACTCGCTCACTACATGTTACTGTGACATAGGTTGACATATATTCGGCGGGCTTTTAATAGTATTTTGTATGGTTTTTTATTTATAACACCTTTTTCCAAACTTACGGTGTTAAAAAGGGTATGAGACGCCATCCTGAATTTTCGAATACATCGGTAAACACTGTATGTTTTTCGAGCTGAATAAATATGTTACATTGAATAAAAACACGAAAAATATATCCAGTTTGGCAGAAAAGTCACTTATCTTGCCTTTGATAACATTTATTTGTTATATATTTGTTCCCCCCCCCAAACAAATTAGAGTGGTCAGTGTTCTGTAGTAGCGTATCTGGATATTTACCAAAAAAAGATATTTAGGTTTGGCTATAAATTCCTAAACTCATTTCACCCTAAATAATTTAGGTGACTAAAATAGGAATCTAATTGAATCTTTAATTTCCTGAATAGTATCCGATAATTCATTTTTCTTCGAGTTATATCGAATACATTAATACGGACTTTATGGGGCTTTTTTCGTAATGTTACTGTAAAAATTATTTTTTATTGTTACAAATTACGATGCTTTAAAAAAAGCAAAAATAAATTCTTGCGTTTTTTATTTACTACTGAAAACCATAACTTTAGTAAAGGTATTTTTTGTTTAAACAAAATAAAACATTTTCACTAAGAGTTAAGTAAAAATAATTTGTTCATTATATTCTGCGATCATTATTTGAAAAATACTGCAATTTTCATTAAAATTCGTTAATTTCCTGATTTTTGGTGAATTTTTAAGTAAAGGGAGGAGTCAAAATGTGTATACACTTTGAGCGTCGTCATTCATTTTGAGACCACGTGTGGTTAATTCAAATATCCAGTTTGGCAGAAAAGTAACTTATCTTGCCTTTGATAACATTTATTTGTTATATATTTGTTTTTTGACAACTTTTTCGAATCTATGTGTACAGTAATACAAACCCAAACTTCGGAGGTTGGAATCCCCCCCCCCACCTAAAATGTACTTGGAAAAATCGATTTTATAGTGAGATTTAAGAATGGTTAGTCGAAAAAAAAGGTGAAAAACAAAACAAATAATCAATAAATAATTGTTACCAAAGGCAATAAATGCTACTTTTTTTTACTTACATTGAATATTTCAAGCGCTTTTCTTTATTTTTTAATAATCTAATGCGGGTGTGTGGGTGCCAAATACCTCCAGATTTTCTAGAATTTCCCGTTAGATTGTAACCGAAATCTCCAGATATAGCAGGAAAACCGCTAAATTGTAACACTGGTCACGTGACAGGAAGCGGTAATAAATAATTGTCCCTAAATAAAAAAAAATCGCTTCTCGGTAAAAAGAAATCCACCTATTTATCATAGAAAAATTAAGTATAATGTTATAATTAAAAAGAAATATATAAAAACACACATGGATATAGTAAACATATTATACCAAAACGTGGAAGCCATCCGTCCAGTGTTTTTTAGACAATTAATTCCGAACGAACCAACATTTACATTTTTATATATATAGATAACAGAAATGAAGAAGAAAAAGAAGAAAGAAGAAATAATACAAATAATAATAATATTATTAGTAACAATAAAAGTAAAATAAAAACTATAATAGTCGTAATAATAAAATTATAATAATAAAACCACAAACCAATAAAATCTTAAAATATACATCGATAAAAAAAAATTAAGGCAAAAGAAAAACCCAAATATATGTAAATATTCCGGTGGATGGTAGCAAACACGGTCAATGCCGAACAGACAGGAAATGTATTAGGACAGTCTCTGCACTAATTGCCTCGGTAAAAACTATAAGTCAGTAACAAAATCAACTCTCATGTACATTATGATCAATTAAATGGTTTCACCAGCTAAAGTGATTTGTGGTTGAAATTGAAATTTTATAGCGGGCTTAGTTAATGGAATTTCTAGCAGTTGTTTGTATATTAAAATAATGATTTTTATCTGACCAAAGTAGTTTGATGATTTATCTAACCAAAGTAGATTGATTCCAATCTATAATGTCTTTTTTCTTATTACCAGGTCTACGCATGCTCGACCAACCCTATATGACAGACATGATAGAAGCTAATGCCATGGGATACAAACCAAATGATATTGACATCTACAGTGCCAGTTGGGGGCCAACAGATGATGGAATGACCGTTGACGGGCCACGAAACTTAACCATGAGAGCTATTGTTGAAGGAGTTAACAAGGTAAGAATATATTATGTAATCAGACAACGAAAGCATTCTTTTAAAAGTGTACATACAAGGTACTTTAAACAAGTTTCCAGACTTTTTTGTTTGGGCACTTTTATTGATAGTACACATATGAAACTCTAGTGCCCTTCGAAGTAATCTCCTCTGGCTGCAATGCATTTGTTGTACGGTTCCAGCAACTTCTGGGAGGCTCTATGGAAGTCCTCTTGCGTGAGCGTGGCAGTGACCCTCCTCACAGCCTCTTTCGTCACAACTGTTTCATAACGACAGCCTCTAAGGTTTTTCTTGAGCTTACGGAATAACCAAAAGTCACAGGGAACAAGGTCTGGACTATAGGGAGAGTGGGGAACTGTTTTGATGCCCATCTTGGTTAGATAGTCTGTGACAAGGATGGAGTTGTAGATTGGTGCATTCGTGCAAATTTACCACATCTTCAGTTCCTCGCAAATTACTGTGTGTACAGGTCCCACACTGACATCAAAATGTGCACGTATTGTTCCTATAGACACATGACGGTCCTTATAGGGAGGGCGAGGAACTGTCTTAATGCCCATCTTGGCTAGATAGTCTGTGACAAGGATGATGTTGTGGACTGATGCATTGCTCTGGTGATAATGCCACTGACCGGTTTGAAAGATGTTGGGTTTCTTCCGACGAATTCTCTTCCTGAACTCCCTTAAAACCTCAACATAGTATTCCTTGTTGACTGTGTCCAGTGAGAACCCAGATCATGCTTCTGCTGTCAAAAAAAAAAAAAAAAAAAAAAAAAAAAAAAAGAAAAAAGAAAAGGGAATCATCATAGGTTTCTGGGTGGATTTGCTCTGTCTGACCTTGGGTCTGGGAGAGCTAGCATGCTTCCACTAGTAACTCTGTCTCTTAGTCACTGGGCCATGGCAGTAGATCCAGCTTTAATCGCAGGCCGCTAGAGCGTCAAGAACTTCAGGATCTGAATTGATCAGCTCGACCATCTCCCTGCTGCAAGGATAACGTCTTTTTATGATCTTCTCTGAGCACCCTGGAGGTAAACTTAGCATAAATCTTCCGTATCTTCAATTCCTCGCGAATAATTGTATGAATAGTTCCCACACTGACATCAAACTGTGCACTCATTGTCTCTATAGACCAACGACGATCCTTATCCATGAATTCTTTATTTGACCAATCGACTCTGGTGTTCTGACTTCCTTACTCATCTCACACCTCTCATCATCTCTTACAGACTCCCTGCCTTCCTTGAATCTCTTATGTCACGCAAACACTGATGCTCGATTCATGCAAGATAGTCCAAAAGCAATCTGAAGGATTCTATACGTTTCCGTGGCATTTTCCCAAGTTTAAACTGGAATTGTATTGCATATCATTCTTCTAAAGTGTCCTCACGTCCTGATTGCATTTTGTAACTTCATCAGCTGTGAAAATCAGGCTTTAATAGGGCGTATTCTAATTCATGCTGTAGCTATTCATTTGAACCTGAAATCATAAACATTGGTAAGTCACCTCATAAGATGTATCGAAATAACATACTGATTTTTCGAGAGTGTACAACAATTTTCAATGCCTATACATAAAAAAATCTCAAACTTATTTAAGGCACCTCTTTTTTTATATATATAACATATAGTAGAAATGGTAATTAATAAAAACTGAAGAAAGTGCTCAATACTGTTGTAGAGCAAATATGCGTTTTATTTTTTATTACCGTATCTTTCTGTTAAGTTACATTATTGTTTCAGCTACCCGGCTGTTTTTTTGGGACCGTCTGTAGCTTCCTCAGACTTTTTCAGAAATGTTCGTTATGATGGGATGGAAGAGTGAATGATGTCAGGGGAGGGGCGCGAGAAGAGCGGAAACAAGAGGAAGGGAACAAGGGGAAAAGTTGGGAGGGGGTGCTTGGTATGTCGGTAATGTTTTAGTTTTGGAGTTTAAGGACCTTGTGGGGGAGGGTCTGGGAAGTATATATATATATATATATATATATATATATATATATATATATATATATTGCAATTACGCATGTGGTGTCACAGATCTTGGGAGCTGCTGAAGATTGCATACTGAACCCTCATTCATCGTCTTCGATGAGAGAATCCACCATATATATATATATATATATATATATATATATATATATATATATATATATATATATATATAGTGTGGGTGGAAAAATAAAAAGGAACTACCAAAATGATTTTATGAATGTTAAACATCGTTTCGTCTTTATTTCAAGACTTCTTATGGATTTAAAGAAATAAAATACAAGTACCATATTTGAAAATTGAATTTTAACTGCTGTGTAAAGCAGATATGCTGGATCTAAACTCAAGTTAATTTGATCAGTTTAAGTTTGCTGATTAAACGTTGTTTAATGTAGTTAGAATGTATGATTGCTGATTCAAGGAGTCGTTGCCGAGATGTATCAAAAATGAATTTAATGAAACCAGATTATTTAAAGTTAAAATAATGATTATGTTGGAATGCGCAAGAGAATAGTGCATTTAAAAGAAAATTGTTACTTTTCATAGCTTTTTTTTATGTTCACCAAGTATTTTTATTAGTTCACATCGAGTTCACTAATGTATATCTGAGACAATTACTGCAAATAATAGTGCATACACCTGCATTTAATATATTTTTTGGAAATGCTTTCTAGTTTTTAATGTTTGTTTTTTAGTTTGTGATATGGTTTAAGTAGTTAGAATTCCTGCTTTATTTAGAGTGTTGTAAATTATTGTATTATTGGCATGGGTAGGTAAAAGATCTATATTTGTATTTTGATCTTTAAAATCAGTCTTCTTCAAAGTTCTTGAAATAAATTTATAAATATATTAACAATTTTTCCGTTTTCTTTTAATTATTCCATTACGTAGTAATATTATTTGCATAAGTGTCATCATATATATATATATATATATATATATATATATATATATATATATATATATATATATATGTATATATATATGTATATATATATATATATATATTAGTGATGGGACTATTCCAATATATTTTACCGATTCCGATACAATTACCGATTCTGCACTAAATTCCTGATTCCGTACTAAATTTCAGATTCTGAAACAATTATCGATTCTGATTCCAATTCTGCATAAATCTCTAAATATTTAACTATATACTAGTAATTTTCCCCGATTACCGTAAAAATACACGGTAAATGTTCAGCTATTTTCTCAAACGTAAAATGAAAACAGTTATGGGGATGATCTATAGAGTTTACTATTGTTGGTAGTTTTATAATCATTAAATATTTAATGAAATAAATACGTATTAGATACTTTTGAAGCCAAAACAACGCATTATTACAAAATAGACATATATTTATTTTGTTTGAAATTTATATTTCAGACAAATATCTGTTTATTTTGTAATAATGCGTTGTTTTGTGCTTCAAGCGTATCTAATACGTATTTATTTTATCCTAACTCTACCAGCCCCTCTATCAAGGAACACAAACACTAAATTAAATATATATTTTTATTATTATTATTACAGGCAGAGGAAGGTATTACTTTCAACAAAATTCAATTTAAAAAAATGATGATTAAAAGAACCGAGCTTAACATCGGAAAATCGGTAATTATTTTTACGATTACGATGCCGATTCCGATACCCTCACAAGTTCCGATTTTTCTGATTCCGATTAATCGTCCCAACACTAATATATATATTTAGTATAAAGATTAACAATTGTAAATTATGAGTCAGTTTCAAAAGGATAAACAAACAAAAACAAACAAAATTTTGATTTTGTTTGTTCATCCTTTTGAAACGTATTGATAATTTACAATTGTTAATCTCTATACTCAGTATTAATATATCTATTGAGATTATTATATATATGCAGTATAATAAGCAATGTTCTTTTAAAGAATTAATACATTAAAATAAAGTTAGCTCTTTTAGACTCCAAGTTTAATTCACTCTATAATATATATATATTTTTTTGAGGTTGCTATTTTTCAAAGGTAAGTGAAATATAAAGAGATTAATACAAGTGTGCTCAATACGGAAGTAGAGCAAGTTACATTTTCAATTTGTCTTTACATAAGCAGTAATGTGTTGCTTATGTAAAGACAAATTGAAAATGTATATATATATATATATATATATATATATATATATCCACCCCCATATATATATGTGTGTGTGTGTATATATGCATGTATATATATGTATATATATACATATATATATATATATACACATACATATATATATACACACACACACACACACACACATATATATATATATATATATATATATATATATAGAGAGAGAGAGAGATAGAGAATATAGAGAAATAAAATACAATATAAAAAAAAATATATATGTATATATATTTATTTGATTAGTCAATAAGGTGAGGATAAGTAAATTCTTTATACCAATGCATTTCGAAGCTTAATGCTTCTCATCAGAAGAGGGAAGAAGATACTAGGTAACATAATAAAGATGCGACAGCTCGCGATAGCAACATTAGGAGGGAATAATTGAGAGAAAGAAAATTTAAGTATGGAAGACCTCAAAACTCTACGGATAAATCTCCTCAAAATAGGGATTAATATCTGTGGCGTATTATATCAACCGTCTTACATAAACCTCACCTGCCTTCCTTATTACAATTCTTGTCTGTTGCTATAAATTGTTGACCCACTCTTCTTACATACGTAGGCTAGCAGCCGCTATTTTGCACTGTATATACCACCTTTTATAAGAATCCAACCCGTTAAGCCCTTTCCGACAGTTCAGCCTTTGTTTTACATATTACTTCACAAGACTGCAGCCTGGAAACGTTCTTGTCATACGTGGCAATCCAGAAATGCATTTTGAGGGTGCTGGAAATGGTCCTGTTGTCGTAACCTTGATCTATAAAAACATCGCCTGACCACTCAGACCATCCCTATATGCATGTCACCTCCCCTAACATTTGCATCTAACTTGCAACCCTCCTGTGAACACCAATACTACAGTAGGAAACTATCCACGTACATCCTCTTCATATGTTCATTATCACTTATCTAGTTTCCCCAACACGCCTCCTAGATATATTTTTAATCCTTACCCCTTTATTTCTTTGCCTAAGTTAAAAAGTTATTTATAACCGCCCCTCCCACAATTCATTCTTATATCTGGAAATAACTTTTTAATCTCCTTTTCTCGAATATAGCATCTCCCAATAAGAAGGTCCTTCACAGATTCAACAATAAATTAAAAAAAATTACTCATTCTAACTTTTTATTAAATTGTTAGGTGAAAGCACAGACCGGCGCTACGCCAAGAATGGCTCTCCAAACAATGCCACTATCTCAGCACGGCCTAATAAGTGCATAAGTACCCTTTATTTTCTTGAATAAAATAAAAACCACTCGACGAGAACACTACTGTCTCTGCCCCAACAAGGAATAGAAAAACAGACCTTGTGGGAAGACAATAAACATTGACTATGTGATCTCCGTATATGAAAAGCAAAGGACTTTTAATCATTAATATGTTTCTTTTTTAACGAAAACGAAACCAAAGTCGGTCATTTGGCAAATCTTAGTGTTGCTTATGCGGTTAATGTTTAGGTAGGCTGTTATAAGTAATTAATATACTTATAGGAAAAAGTATCTTATTTATTATATTTATACTTATCTTTTATTTATAAAACTCAAAGTATGTTAAATATCACTACAGAGCATATACAAATAAATGACAGAAAGTTTATATTCCGAATTCCAAGATGCTGTTCGTCTTATCGTTTATTTCTTTCAGCATGTTAAACAGTTCAATTCTTAACAACACCTGTTTCGTAGCACAGCAACAATCATATAATTATTATGTCATTTTAAAAATATTTTCCGCCCCAGCTCATCAGAAGAATAACAACTCATTAACTTTAAAATTAAAAAGAAAAAAAAAAGAATTTGGGTATGATTACATAAATCCGAAAAAAAAACCCCAAAGAGTAGTTGCATTATGTTTTATCATATTTACGCCATTATATAATTGTTCCTGGATATGACCTTAAACTATATCCAGTGGTGAGGCCCCAGCTTGCAGGCTTTGGGGAGTGTAGAGCCACCCTTTAATTACCATTGCTCCCAGGTCCACTCTGACCCGGAGTGGTAGTACCTGTTAGGGTTCCAACTATGGGTTAAATAGTAACCGACTTGAAAACAACAAATATATTCTATTAAAAATTTTTCTTCCGAATCTTTGGATTCGGCATTAAATAACCCGAAAAGGGTTGATATGCCGTAAAACAAAAACAACCAACCAACCAACAACCATTATATAATTAATTAATAAATATATAATGATAATAAAAATTTATTAATAAATTAATAAATATAAAAAACAATTAACTATTATAAATTATAATTAATATTTGTTGTGCCGTGTTAATTTCGTATCAAGTCTCGCGATTACAGCGACACATTAATGGCGTTGCATGATTAATTCATCTCTCTGGCTCATTTCACCGACGCTATTTTTTTATTTTTGAATTTCGTAATATCTTGCTGTGTCTTTCAATCGGTGCACGAATTTTATAATAAACTCATCTGGTGCTGTTTTTTTTCCAGTAGCTTTGTTCTTTCAGCAATGACTAACCTTTTCTTTGGCCTGGTATTCCTTTTTGCTATCTCGCCAATATCTTTTAAGGTCAGCTCTTCTAAATTTCTTGGACATGTCATCGCTGTAAACTTTCTTGATTGGTTCACACCCAGCTGCTGTGAGGAATATGTCAGTTATTTAATTTTGCTCCTCTTTCAATTCGTTTTTCTTTTAGTTTCTTTACCCTGACAAGCACCTCAAAGCATCTCATCCATATTTCTACATAGTCTGGATCGTCTATTCATGTATTCTATCGGCGACACCATTGTTGTATCACTATAATTATGAGACTTGATACGAGAATTAACACGCACAGCGATACAATATTCTTGATATTATTTGGATTCTTCAGACTACTGTTCTCATCTTAAGTGCTACTTTCACAACGTCGATGTAAGCTCTGACATTCTTCAGGTGTGTATTGCCGAACTCGGAATCTTTTTGCTGAACTCGCTAATCTTTCTGTCGAACTCGGGAATCTTTTTGTTGAACTCGGGAATCATTCTATCGAAAACTGGATTTCGAATGGAACTCTTTATTTAATCCGCGGGGATAGTATGATCTCGTTTCATCACTCATGACCGGGTAGTAGCCATAAGTAATTCTCAGTTGTGTTTTAAGTGTCGAACCTTCAACCTCTAGAAGAGTGTAATTTATAACTGAACTTTTACCAAGTACTGACGGCAACTACAATGAATAGATATCAGCTCTACTACATAATCAAGTTACCTTAATTGATTTTTTTCAACAAAAAGTTTTAAAGTAAAGCTGCAATGTTTTTTTTCTTTAGGGTGACAAAGTTGTCATTCCACTCTATTATTATTATTATTATTATTATTATTATTATTATTATTATTATTACGAGGATTGGAGCAATTATGCTCCATTGACCTTGGAGATAAGGCGTATACACGAGGTTAAAACACAAATAATCCCCGTTGTAGTTGGTACGCTAGGAGTAGTATCAAGTCGTCTGAAAGGACAATTGAAGACCTACAAATCCCCGATGTTTTAGGCGGCCTTCAGACTTCTGCTATTGTAGGTACCACTAACATCCTTAGGAAAACCCTTTATCTTTGAAGCTCCTGAGCCGGAATTGAAGGAAATCATCTGGAAATGAATCCCATCCGTTTCCAGGGAGACGTTGATAAACTAAATCAGAATTATTATTATTTACTGACTATGGGTAGTCACACAGGCCATCATCCAAGATTCCTCTTTGAGAACAACTCGTGGTTTTCTCTGGAGTCTGAGTGATAACAAATCTCAGATTTCCAGTACTCTCCACTTTTTTCGATAACCTTGGAAAAAGAATTTGCTCATCATTGATTTCTCGTTGGCGGCGACCATTGCCCTTCACTAGAATTTTGGTTTGCACTCATACAGCCGAGGTCTGGCTAGTGCTTTCTATCCTCGGTCTTTCCATCCTCCTTCACTCTCCTCACTTATTTGGTGTGGTGGTTGTTTATGGTGACATAAACACACAAAAAAATGGGTGGTTGGAACGTAGGGGCGCGTGAGGGTACCTTAAAATTATGCCGTTTAAGTTTTCATGATTCCATTTTTCATGTTTCCAGTTTGTGTCTGTAGTCCATATGTGGTGGTAGTCTTCACATTCAATAGTTTTCCTTAATATTTCTGCATTTTTCATTATTGTTCTCCGTTGTATCTTATCAGCCATCTCTCTGATTCCACTCTCTCTCGTTCTCTTTTCAAAGTATTTCGGCATTGTTCTTAGTGCTCCTACTATTAGTGGTGTTATCTTGACGTTCTTCATTTTCCAGATCCTATTAAGCTCTCTGGCCAGTTCAGTGTATTTGCTCCACTTCTTTGTCTCCTTTATCTTCACTTTGTCGTCTGCTGAACGGCAAAATCTACAATCTCGCAGGACTTTTTCTTCTTGTTAACTATTATGACATCCGGTTATCTTGCTTGGCTGGGTTTACCTGTTTATATATCTATGTCCCATAGGATCTTGTGACTTTCATTTTCCATTGCTGCTGCTGATTTGTACTTATACCATACATATGTGTGCTCAAAATGCAATTGTTTGCACAGTTGCCAATGTATTGCCTTCCCCACTTCATCGTATCTATTTTTATATTCTTTTTGGGCTAGTTTGCTGCATTCAATTATTATGTGGTTTATTGTTTCGTTTCTTTATCCACAGAGTTTGCATTTACTGTTTTTGTCTGCCTTGTCGATTGTTGCTTTAATGTGGTTGGTCCTAATCGCGTTATCTTATGCAGCTTATTAGTGATTCAGTTTCCCTGTTGAGGTTGCCTTTTTGTAGCCATTTCCAAGTGTTATTGCTAGTCTCATCATTTGTCATGCTTATGAATCATCCATGTAGCTATTTATGTTTTCATTTTTCTTTCCTCGTCTCTTTTTCTCTATTGTTTGCTTCTTCAGTGTCTCTTGCTGCAGTAATTATTCTTTCGGTTTTCTGCATTATATATTTTTCTAGTTCTTTTTTTTGTGTGTGTTATTTACGCAGTAATCTATTCAAACCAGCCTTCTTCCTCCATCTTTACTTTCCACATAAAGTCGATCAGTATCATCCTTTGGATGTAGTGCATTGTGCATAGTCATGAGTTTCCTGGTTTTCTGGTCGAGGTTCCTCAGTTCTTATTTGATCCAACTTGTAAACGGTCCAGAGTATCTTACTAGTGACACTGTCCATGTGTTTATTCTTTTAATTGGTTTTGAAAAGTGTTCTTGTTCTTCTGAGGCATTCCTTTCGAATTTTCTTTTTCATTTCTGTTGCTTTGATTGTGTCTGCTTCCAAAACTCCCAAGTATTTGTAGCTATCATGTCTACCAAGTGTCTTCATCTCTGTTTGATTGAGCAGTACCATACCCTCGGTTGCTTCTAGTTTTCCCTTCTCATGATAAGCAGTGCACACTTTTTCATACAGAATTCCATTTGTATATCCTGGCTAAAGATTCTTGTTGTGTTTCTTAGTGTCTCTAGTTCTGTTTTTGTTTTTTTGCAAACAGTCTTAGGTCATCCATATACATTAGGTGGTTCATTCTTTCATCTTGTACTCGGCTTGGCATTTTCTTAGTATATTGTTCAAGGGCATCATAGCTATGATGAACAATATTGGTGATGGGGAATACCATTGGAAGATCCCTCTTTGTATTTTAATCTCAGTTATGCGTTGTCCATCAGCTGTCAGTTCAAGTTTTCATGTTCTCTTGGCATTTTCTATCACATTGATTATCTTGCCTGGTATTTTGTACATTTTCAAGCATTCTATCCATGCTTGCAGGATGCTGTCATAAGATGTCTTCTTCTCCTTCTTCTTCTTCTTCTTCTTCTTCTTCTTCTTCTTCTTCTTCTTCTTTTTCTTCTTCTTCTTTGTGTGTGTGTATGTGTGTGTGTGTGTGTGTGTGTGTGTGCGTATCTCTGTATGTGTGTGAGTTCGTTCCCTATAGACTCCACAACGGCTGAGCTGATTTTTATGGGATTTTACACAAATATACTTTATGCATCTGGCAGTGTTCTCAGATAGGTTTTGTATCAGAATGTCTTCAATCAGTATCGATAATCGACAATCGAAAGATTCCGATGAATGGAGGAGCAGGCGATTTTGACCAAAGTTAACACTTTCCACAGTCTAACATCCCCAGTGCATTTGAGAAGTTTTATTTACACACAAGCAGAAAAAGCCCATCATATGAAATCAACAGTAAGTTATTCAATATAATAGAGATACGTTCGAAATTAATGTTTCTGTTTGATAACAATTGAACCATAGTACTTTATTTTTTTCATTTTAAACTTACATTCAAGCCATTGTTACCGCACAAGCAGAAAGGCGAGCATATAAAATCAACAGTAGGTTCTTTGTTATAACAGGGGTATATTCGAAATGAATGTTCCTGTTTAAAGAGAAATTGAACCATGATACTTGACTTTTGCATTTTAAACTTTTTTAATTTAAGACTTTATATATAAAAAGGTGCAACTAGAGCAGGCAATCAATCGATTTGATTGAAGAATGGTCGATTTCACCGATTTCAGTGACAATGAAAATATAGGAGTGTGAAACATTCGTTGATCATCATTCAATCCCGGGCAACGTCGGGTCTCTCTGCTAGTTTCATCTAAAACTGATTTTACGGCCATCTGAATGTTGCGACCTTAAGAAAATACAGAAAATCGGCCAATTTTCTGTGGAAGGTTATTTTATGTAGAAATTACAATGAATATCTTAATTGTATACAATATTACTGATATACACGTTTTATGTCATATGGACGATAAAATGATGAAAGTAGTCGATTGGTGCTCCTTTTGTCAAATAGTGTATCATTATTACCCTTTTACAGACCACTTATGATATTCTGAAATGTCATACAATTCTTACCAATATTTCTGATACATGACGGCTGTTGGCAAATAAGCGTAGGAGCAAAGCTAGTACTCTATCATAATTTAATATATGAAGAACAAAAGCCGGTATGTTGAAACGCAACTTCATTCCTTCTCTTTGTTTTATACGTTCCTGGGCGACGTCGGGTAGTCCTACTAATATATCATAAATTATGTTTATGTTATCTTATTTTATTCTCCACTTCGTATTCGTGTTCAGTTCTCTGCTTTTTTAAAATTGGTTTATTTTCTTTCCAGGGTCGGTATGGCAAAGGAAGCATCTACGTGTGGGCTTCCGGTGATGGCGGTCCTAATGACGACTGCAATTGTGACGGATATGCTGCAAGCATGTGGACCATCTCGATCAATTCGGCCACTAATGACGGACAGACTGCGGCATACGACGAATCCTGCTCCTCTACCTTGGCTTCGACATTCAGCAACGGCAAGGGGATGACCCTTGATGCTGGAGTGGTGAGTTTCAAAATGAGCCAAAGTTTTTTTTTTTTTTTTTTTTTTTTTTTTACCAGTGTCTGAAGAACATTATAATCATTCTTAATGAGAATAGTACTAGGGACCCACACTTCAATATTTTATATTCGATTCAGGAAAAAGGATCAATTACAAGAGGCGGCCATACCAGAGAATAATAAATGGACTGTAAAGCAGTTTTTGTAAACAAAATTAGGTCCACATCTTTTTGTGAGCTAGCTTTCAACTCCTCATCTTCAATGGATGTGAGAAAATGTTTGTGTAAGAGAGAGAGAGAGAGAGAGAGAGAGAGAGAGAGAGAGAGAGAGAGAGAGAGAGAAAAGACAATTCTCAACCTATATACTCAACGAATTTTTGATTTACAGACAGGAACTTTGGTATATAGTGTATTCAGATATGTGGAAAACTTTTTAATCGGTTTCCATCCAGAAAAAAGAGCTGCTAAGAAGTCAGAATTGCAAAATTGGTAGGTGGAGCTAATCGGATTTTTATCTGTTTGCAAACTGTTTCACAAATGCATGAATCATTCACATGACATATTCCTTATGTTAAGAATAAGTAGGTTTGAAAACACTATTTAAAGATCATATAAACTTAGACTAATGGCTACCGACATTGATTCACTGTCTTTAGGCTCAGCTCAAGTATTATTTTTTTACTTAAAAAAGTGAATCGCTTAGAAAAAACATAATACTCGCATGCACATGTCTCAGTTTTTGTATAAATTAAATTATGATATTTATGCGTATTCTACGATTGAGCAGCCTGTTAGTATAATTATAAAAGTGAGACTGTGTGTATATATACGTGTGTGTGCGAGGACACTTCCCAAGCTATATACTCAACGAATTTATGCCTACAGATTTGAAATATATAGGTATAACCTTGCTGGCTTCCTTCCATATCGTTTTCAACGATCGGGCGATTCTATATTTACAAAAAGGGATGGCAGGTAAATATATATATATATATATATATATATATATATATATATATATATATATACATACATATATATATACATATATAATACATACATATATATATATATATGTATATATATATATATATATATATATATATATATATATATATATATATATATATATATATGAGTGTATGTGTGTGTGCAGCATTTTTCTTTATGGCACATTTCATCAAATAAAGTAGACGTTTTTTGTCTATTAATTCTATTTTCGACCTTTCCAACTTCCGCATAACAGTCTTCACTTCTGGCGAGAAATGGCTGATATAATCACCATATTTTTTTTAAAAACAAAATAATTAACCATTGCGGGAAAATATAAATTGTTCAAAACCAGTCAGATTAATTTATCCCTGATGATGATAAATATGGTGATTATATCAGCCATTTCTCGCCAGAAGTGAAGACTGTTATTCGGATGTTGGAAAAGAATCAAAAATAAAATCAATAGACAAAAAAAAAAGTCTATTTTATTTAATGAAATATGCCATATATATATATACATATACATATTTATATATACACGGCATAATCACGTTGACACACCGGTTCTCGTCAGATCACCAAAGTTAAGCAACGTTGGGACTGGCTAGCACTAGATGGGTGACTATTTGGGAATTCTATGCGTTGTATACGCTTTCTGTTTATTTCGGTATTGTTTCCAGTCGTTCTTAACCTCCATTTGCCACCGGTATTTAACAATGTCGACTCAGGAGAGGTGTGTTTGGAGCTTGCGCAATTCTTGCAACAAAAATTTCACGCGCAGGTACCCTTACAATGGGTATCCATAGTCTGTCAAGATTGAAGGAATCCTTATATATATATATATATATATATATATATATATATATATATATATATATATATATATATATATAATGACAAAAAACTATACTCCAAAATTCATGATGTTGACCATCTTATAATTTATTTCTTCAATTCAGTTGACTTATACAATTCTTGACAGTATCTGTTTCATTGCGCAAAATCAATCATCTTAATTATTATATCAATGAGTGAATCTATTTTGCCCTTAACTCATCAGAAAAAATAGAAACACTCAATCCGTCAAAAGGAAATGAAGTGTGATTTGACATGATTAAAATCCGAAAATTGGAAGAGAAGCAGCAAATACCTTTATTATGTTTCCTTCACGCCATTTTGAATTTTATCAAATAAAGTCATTAAACCCAACTATTCGTATTAACTTAATTAATTTAATAATTTAATAAATTAATATTGCTCTGTAATTACATTGAGCTTCTTAAATAAGGATTGGTATATATTATAAGTAAATATATTTCTACATATATATATATATATATATATATATATATATATATATATATATATATATATATATATAGATGTTATTTGTTATTTGTTTTTGTTTTAAATATTAAATAATAAATTTTCTATATTATAAAAACAAAAAATATATATGCATATATATATATATATATATATATATATATATATATATATATGCATATATATTTAGTTTTGATCTCACTACGATATATTAGGTTCAATATAATAATCGTTAGAGAATTGTCTTTATAATAATAAATACGTAATCTGCATGAATTAAAATATATTTTAGCATATCTTACGAACTAGTGTATATGTAAATTATATGTAAATTCAAGGCGTAACAATTAAGTTTACAAGTCAAAGCCTTCAGTAAACTTAAAGCGAATATGCATATTAATATAGACTATCTACTATCTGGCCGGTTGTGTACAAATCCCAAGAGCGATAGGAGTCTTCTATCATGCCTGAAAGTGACACAATGTTCAACGAACGAAATCGGAGATGCGCTGCTGTACGACTCTCGCTTTTATAGATCCAAGTTACGACAACAGGACCATTTCCAGCACCCTCAAAATGAATTTATGGATTGCAACGTATAACAAGAACGTCTCCAGGCTGGAATATGGTCTTTGGTCTAGTTTCAGGTGAGGGTCATATCATGCAACTTTACATCTTCGAAGTCGGCTTGAAAGTCAACACCAAAGTGTACCTGGATGTGCTAAAGTGTGTGTATTGACCCTTGGTGCAATCAAGTGGCCGCTGGCAGACCTTGGGTGTAGCACCAGGACTCGGCTCTAGTCTACAAGGTCAAAGAGATCCAGGTGTGGCTTCAAAAGTAGTGCTACGACTTTTTACTCCTCTCTCACTCCCCCCCCCTTTTCACCCCGACCTGAACCCGCTGGTCCACTTTCTTTGCTCATGGGTCGACATCACCAACATGGCCTAACCTTTCACAACACCAAAGCCAACCTGATCGCCGCCATCGAGCTCCCGCCGACACTTGTGGAAAAGACATGCTCCCAGTTCCGGACCTGCATTGAGGCGATGATTGAGGCTGAAGGCGGCTTCATGGAATACTACATAATCAAGTGACTTGAATTGATTTTCAATAAAAGTTTTACAATAAAGCTGTAATATTGTTTTTTTAAGGGATCAGATTTATCGTTCCACCCTGTAGAACATAAAAGTGAGAATGTGTGTGTGTGTGTGTGTGTGTGTGTGTGTTTGGTTGGGTCTGTGTGAGGACACTCTCAGCTTTTCCACTCCAAAATTTTTTTTTATGTATGTATTTGAAATTTGGTACAAGGTGATTTCAATAAAGTTCCAGACATTTTCGTATGGGAACTTTTATTGATAGAACACACATGCTTTGAAGTAATATCCTCTGGCTGCAATGCATTTGTTGTACGGTTCCAGCAACTTCTGGGAGGCTCTATGGAAGTCCTCTTGCGTGAGCGTGGCAGTGACCCTCGTCACAGCCTCTTTCGTCACAACTGTTTCATAACGACAGCCTCTAAGGTTTTTCAAAAGTCACAGGTAGCAAGGTCTGGAATATAGGGAGGGTGGGGAACTGTTTTAATGCCCATCTTGGTTAGATAGTCTGTGTCAAGGATAGAGTTGTAGATTGGTGCATTCGTGCAAATTTACCACATCTTCAGTTCCTCACAAATTATTGTGTCTACAGGTCCCACACTGATATCAAACTGTGAACTTATTGTCTCTATAGACACACAACGGTCCTTATCCATTATATTTTTTATTTAGTTAATCAACTCTGTTGTCCTTACTTTCTTACTCCACCCACACCTCTCGTCATCCCTTACAAATTCCCTGCCTTCCTTGAATACCTTATGCCACTCAAAAATTGATACCCAGTTCATACAAGATGGTCCAAAAGCAGTTTGAGGTATTCTATACGTTTCTGTGGCATTTATTCCAAGTTTAAAACAGATTTTTATTGTAAATCGTTCTTCTAAAATGTCCCCCACATCAAGATTTTGATCTACAGACTTGACATTTGATATATAGGGTATTTAGACACGTGGAAAACTTTTTAATCGGCTTTTATCCGGGGAAAAGGGCTTCAAGGGGTCTAAATTGAAAAATTGGTACTTGGGGCTCATCGGATTTTTATCTGTTTGTCATCTGTTTCACGAATGCACATGCGTGAATCGTTCACGTTGTATAAAGAATAAGTAAGTTTGAAAACACTATTTAAAGATCGTGTCAAGGTGACCTAATAGTTATTGTACTTGACTTACTATCTTCGGTTTTGGTTTCGATCCAAGCTCGAGAATTTTTTTTTTTTTTTTTTTTTTTGCTTACAAGACGTGAACTGTTTAGAAAAAAAAAGAACATGATACTAGCATTTACATGTCTCGGTTTCTTTCCGCTTTTTACTTCATTTTTAAAAGAGGTTTATATATATATATATATATATATATATATATATATATATATATATGTGTGTGTGTGTGTGTGTGTGTGTGTGTGTATGTGTGTGTGTGTTTTAAAAACATCTACATAAAACGCGATACATCTAGTAGTCGTGCGAGGTTAGCCGCGTGGTAGAGGTTTAGGATTTAATTTTCAACTATATAATTATATCAGTAATCTAATTTTTCATATATGAATTATTATAACAAAAACAATATTAGTGTTTGCGTAGACTGGCTCCACACCTAATGTTGCTTACGGTCGAGGAAAGAAAGCACTAATCAGACCTCCACTGAAAAAGTGCAAAGAGGACTGGGACCTTGAGAGGTTTATTGGCACCCAAATCCCAGTGGAGATCAATGAGGGTCCTAATTTCGAATCTCCCTAGATTCAACTACTCTTATGTGTCAGTGGATAATTATATTTAATATATATACATATATATATGTATGTATATATATATATATATATATATATATATATATATAGAGAGAGAGAGAGAGAGAGAGAGAGAGAGAAAGAGAGATAGTGTGAGAGAGAAGGAATTTGTGAGTGAGAGAGAGAAAGACAGATTGAAAAAGATTGAAAACCATCTTATTCAAATACAGACAGACTGTTGCTCCGCTTAGCTAATAATGGAGAGATTTGCATAAACATCACCCGCCAGGCTGTCCTCACATCCTCTGCATCTGGAGGGCTTGTCGCAGTTAGCGAGGAGACTTGATTCTTGGTAGAATCCAGACATCTACATGCATCCTTTGTTGTTGGAACTGCCTATCACGCGTCGACATTTTCAGTCAACAATAACTTTTACAAAGGACAAATAATTACGTTGCTGCGTTCGCGCTCAGGCAGATATACATTACCGAAAACTCCAAAGTTTTAAAATATATTCGTATACATATTTTTTTTATTTAAATATCCTTTTTTAAATAAATAATAGAATATATCATTCTTTGTATATTATCTTTGTTGTATTTCTCTTTGTCTGTCTGTTCGTTCCACCTTTCCTCCAAAACTACGGAGCCGATTTGGCTGAAAAAATTTTTTTTATTGAACTTTCTGCAAACTAAGTATCGTGATATCCGTTCGAGGACACTTAGTGATAAAAAGGGATTAGCCACCACTATACCACATATATTCTAGAATTGTACTCAGAAACTATTGGGTCAATCTGATCAAAATTTCGTATGGACCTTCGTTATGATAAGTTACAGCGAATTAAGTATTGTGGTATCCGTTCGATGCACTGTTAGAGATTAACAGGTATTTATAAGGATTAGGATTTAATGCAAAAATAAGCATAAATTTAACTAAATTCATCAAACAATTTGACATAAAACGTTTATTCCAAGTCAACGGGCTATAACTTTTGCCCGTTTTTAACGGGGCAACAAATCTGATTCATTTATAATATTTCAATTGTCATAGTAAATATCCCAACTCTATAATATAGACCAATGTCTTTTTATTCGTATATGAATAAATACATGCCTGGAGCGCCACAAAATTATTGCAAATAAAATTAATATACCTTTTTACTAGCACCGGACGAAACCATTTCAAGAGGTGCCTGCAAACAGAAAAAGCAATTAACAAGTAAAATCAGACAACCTTTGTTGCCTGAAATGAACTCGCAAGTAAATGCTTTGCTCAAAATATAAAGTTAATGGTTGATAATTTTTCTTTAGGTCATCAGAAATGATTAAAATTTATATATGAAAAAATAGATTTCTTATATAATTATATAGTTGAATATAATATGGGAATACTTTGTCGTTGTTGTTTTCGTTATAATTATTTTTTGTTTTTGGTATTATTATTATTATTATTATTATTATTAGTTCACAAGGAGCTTTCCAACATGTCTTCAAAGATCTCTCCTTGAAAACAACCTGAGGTGCTCCCTGAAAGCTGAGTGACAACGTCTCCTCAGATTTTCAGTACTGTCTACCTCTTTCGATAACATTTGCAAATGAATTTGTGTTATCCCAACAGCCACTTACCATTGATTTATCGCTAGCAGCGACCATTGGTCTTCACTGGAATTTGAGTAGCAAAAAGCCTCCCCAAGATCACAGTTTTCTTCGCACTTGTCCAACAGAGGTCCGGTCAGTGCTCTCTCCTCGGTCTTTCATTCCTCGTTGACCCTACTCGACTATTTGGCATCACTCTTTTGTGGGAGCGGTGATGGGATAATTGGAGGCGATGTGGAAGGGGTAGGGAACCTATAGATACGCAGCTGTGATGTTCTTGGTTGCATGTAACACTTTTCATGTTTTGCCTCTGCAGCAGTTTGTCTGGTCAACTCATATGGCTCATGTGTATTAGTTTCCGCATTCAAGGGGGTTCCTCAATATTTGAGCTGTTTTCATTATGGTTATTCGTATTTTTCCAGTCATTCCTCTGATTCTAATTTCTCCCATTCTTTTTTCAAGTTTTTCGGAATTGTTCCTAGTGCTCCTACTATTATAGGTATTATTTTGATTTTCTTCATCTTCCATATACCTTTTAGCTCTCTGGCTAACTCTGTGTATTTGCTCCGTTTCTCTTTTTCTTTGATATTCACCTTGTGGTCAATTGGAACAGCAAAATCTACGATTTGACAGCATTTTTATTTCCTGCTAATTATTATGACATCCGGTTTTCTTGCTTTAATAGGATTATCTGTTTGATTGTCCACGTCCTATATGATTTTGTGATTCTCATATTCAAGTACTTTTGCTGGCTTATGTTTGTACCATTTGTCTGTGCGTTCGAGATGCAGTTGGTTGCACAAATCCCAGTTTACTGCCATTCCCACTTTGGTCGTGTCTGTTTTAGTATTCCTTTTGAGCCAGTTTTCTGCATTGTCATTTCATCTCTTTGTCCACAGAGTCTACATTTGCTTTTTTGTGTGTTCTGCTTTGATGTGATTGGTTCTTATCGAATTATCAGCTCGTGCTTCTGTTTAAACTCCTAAAATTAATTCGTCAGTTCCTAGCAGCATCGTTTATAAATAGAATCTCCCGACTGTGCAGGATCGTACCCCATTATAACCTCCAAATATTGCAACATACGATATATACATTAACCAAATTTTGGCAGCTGTCAGATTCCATGTGAGCAAAATGATGAAATTCTCATCATACTGCTTGCTCTACAACAGAGACGTGATCCTGCCGTTAGATAATGTATTAATACACCGGAGTATATACTATTTTAGAATAGATAATGTATTAATACACTGGAGTATATACTATTTTAGAATAGATAATGTATTAATACACTGGAGTATATACTATTTTAGAATAGATAATGTATTAATACACCGGAGTATATACTATTTTAGAATAGATAATGTATTAATACACTGGAGTATATACTATTTTAGAATAGATAATGTATTAATACACTGGAGTATATACTATTTTAGAATAGATAATGTATTAATACACTGGAGTATATACTATGGTGATAAACAACACGATATCGCTCTAGAATAGATAATGTATTAATACACTGGAGTATATACTATTTTAGAATAGATAATGTATTAATACACTGGAGTATATACTATTTTAGAATAGATAATGTATTAATACACTGGAGTATATACTATTTTAGAATAGATAATGTATTAATACACTGGAGTATATACTATGGTGATAAACAACACGATATCGCTCTAGAATAGATAATGTATTAATACACTGGAGTATATACTATTTTAGAATAGATAATGTATTAATACACTGGAGTATATACTATTTTAGAATAGATAATGTATTAATACACTGGAGTATATACTATGGTGATAAACAACACGATATCGCTCTAGAATAGATAATGTATTAATACACTGGAGTATATACTATTTTAGAATAGATAATGTATTAATACACTGGAGTATATACTATTTTAGAATAGATAATGTATTAATACACTGGAGTATATACTATGGTGATAAACAACACGATATCGCTCTAGAATAGATAATGTATTAATACACTGGAGTATATACTATTTTAGAATAGATAATGTATTAATACACTGGAGTATATACTATTTTAGAATAGATAATGTATTAATACACTGGAGTATATACTATGGTGATAAACAACACGATATCGCTCTAGAATAGATACATCTATCTTTTACTTTAGTTTAATTGAGCATTCGGAAAGCTATGGAGAAACTGATAGAGAACTCGGATAAGAAAACAAAGTCTGTAGATTTTAAGATTGGAAATCTGGTTTATTAGAAGAACCAACAAGGGCTGGGAAAGCTAGATGTACGTTGGAAACCATATTATGTGGTTATAAATAATAATATAGGATTAAGGATCGATTGACGGGCTCTGTGACAAAGGCGTACGCGGAACATATTTAGCGTCGATCAAGGAATGGGAAATTCCCAGCACGGAAAGACCGTTAAGAAAAACCACATTGTCCGTTCCAAGGGAGGCCAACGAGTTGAATAACGATTCAGTCACAGAAAAAGCTGATATCCCAATACGGAGAAGTCGAAATCGACGGGAAAGGCGGTGTGTCGCTCAGAGCAAACCTATGATGCTGGCTGCACAGGTAAACGGCAACTCCAGATTTAAGGGAACTGGTGAATTTCAAATCACGCCCATGAACGTGACTATTCCGGCGATGTGGTCTCCAATTATGACCAGGTTTCTGAACTTTTCACTGGACACTATTCCCGATAAGTTAAGGAGTATGAGAGAGACCACTATCTACAAGTTGTTGGATGCTTTAAGCCGGACAAAGGAATATAAATTAATATAAAGGAATAACTGTAGGACCCTTAGTGTGGATCATAATGGGTTGTAGCGAGGACAATGTGGTTGTGCTGGCGTGTGTAGGTCTTATAGTAAGAAGACGGGTTGTCAGACGACGGACGAGTGTGAATAGTTTAAAGAGAGAGGCGAGATCAAAGAAGAACGACCTCCCGGAGACACAGTATCCGAGACTAGATACATATGACTGTTGCATGGGGGAGGGCACAATGAGTCCAGGTGCGGACAGGAAATTGCTCCTCACAAGCTTATAAGAAGGAACTAAGAAGATCTGGTCCTCTAGGAGCTATAGACCCACCATCATGTAAAATATAGAAAAGAATATTCCGTCTCAGGGTTTGTTCAATGCGTGACACTTTGGAAGATGATTAATCGTATCGACAGAATATACAAAGCGCTGAGAATGATTTATGAAAAGAGATATGAGAAAGATATTAAAAAAAGGATATTTTTTATTAACTCGAGCAGCAAGTACGCACGAGAGTCATCGAGTGTTATCTACCGATGTTAATTTTTTTAATTACGACGCGGTTACCGTCAAATGATTTTTACCATGCATCGGGTGTTCCACATTTTAAGACATTTAACAAAAGAAAAAAGACATTTAACAAAAGAAAAAAACTTATTATTGGAAAGAAAAAAAACTGTAAGGACTTAAGTTAACAACAGTATGTTAACAACAATGTATATATAATTGGTATTTGTACAGACTGCAGCATGCAGAAAAAAAGTAAAATAGAATAAGAGATATTTTTAAGAAAAAATATACGAATATAGATATGCTTATGTAAATGATAAAAAGTTAAAAAAAACGTAAAATAGTATAAGAGATATTTTTAGGCAAAAATATACGAATATGGATATGCTTATGCAAATGATAAAAAGTTTAAAAAAAAACGTAAAATAGTATAAGAGATATTTTCGGCAAAAATATACGAATATGGATATGCTTATGTAAATGATAACAAAGAAGTAAAATAGTATCAGAAATATTTTAAGCAAAAATATACGAATATTGATATGCTTATGTAAATGATAAAAAGTAAAAAAATAAAGTGAAATAGAATAAGAACATTTTTTAAGCAAAAATATACGAATATGGATATACTTATGTAAATGATAAAAGTAAAAAAAACAATAAAAGAGTATATTAAATATTTTTTAAACAAATATATACGAATGTGGATATGCTTATGTAAATGATAAAAGTAAAAAAAAAAAGTAAAAGAGTATAAGCAATATTTTAAGCGAAAATGTACGAATATGGATGTGCTTATGTAAATGATAAAAAGTAAAAAAAAAGTAAAATAGTATAAGATATATTTTTAAGCAAAAATATACGAATATGGATATGCTTATGTAAATGATAAAAAGTAAAATAGTATCAGAAATATTTTTGAGCAAAAATATACGAATATGGATATGCTTATGTAAATGATAAAAGTAAAAAAAAAGTAAAAGACTATAAGAAATATTTTTAAGCAAAAATATACGAATATAGATATGCTTATGTAAATGATAAAAAGTAAAAAAAAGTAAAATAGTATAACAGATATTTTAAGCAAGAATATACGAATATGGATATGCTTATGTAAATGATAAAAGTAAAAAAAGTAAAACAGTATAAGAAATATTTTAAGCAAAAATATATGAATATGGATGTGCTTATGTAAATGATAAAAGTAAAAAAAAAGTAAAAGACTATAAGAAATATTTTAAGAAAAAATATACGAATATGGATATGCTTATGTAAATGATAAAAAAAGAAGTAAAATAGTATCAGAAATATTTTAAGCAAAAATATACGAATATGGATATGCTTATGTAAATAATAAAAAGTAAAAAAATAAAGTGAAATAGAATAAGAACATTTTTTAAGCAAAAATATACGAATATGGATATACTTATGTAAATGATAAAAGTAAAAACAAAATAAAAGAGTATATTAAATATTTTTTAAACAAATATATACGAATGTGGATATGCTTATGTAAATGATAAAAGTAAAAAAAAAGGAAAAGACTATAAGAAATATTTTAAGCAAAAATATACGAATATGGATGTGCTTATGTAAATGATAAAAGTAAAAAAAAAGTAAAAGAGTATAAGCAATATTTTAAGCAAAAATATACGAATGTGGATATGCTTATGTAAATGATAAAAGTAAAAAAAAAGTAAAATAGTATAAGAAATATTTTAAGGAAAAATTAACGAATATGGATGTGCTTATGTAAATGATAAAAAGTAAAAAAAAAGTAAAATAGTATAAGAAATATTTTAAGCAAAAATATACGAATATGGATGTGCTTATGTAAATAATAAAAAGTAAAAAAAGTAAAATAGTATAAGAAATATTTTAAGCAAAAATATACGAATATGGATGTGCTTATGTAAATGATAAAAAGTAAAAAAAAGTAAATAAAAATTAAAAAAAAAAACACCAATAATATGCGCATATCATATTGGAGTGAAAAGTGACCCATAGAATGCATTCAGCATTGCTTTAAAATGTTGTATAATGTTCGTTGCTGGTTATTTTGTGTTATACTTGTGTTTTGTTGATTTCTGAAAAAATATCTACATATAATTAACAAATGGTCTTTGGACTCGAAAACGCATTTCATACTGATTTTGATTATTTGGTTTGGTGTTGTAATTATTGTTTTGTTGAATTGTGGAGAAAAAAAAAACGAAGAAATGTAAATTGATCGGGCGCTAGAGGGCGTTGAGACGGAGAAAGAACGAAAAAATATGTGAATATATATTTTTTTCTTAATGAAGAGGGGAGGGGTGTCACGTGTTGAAGGTGCACACACGCATGACAGCTGGTGGCCAAACACACTAAACGATGGGGCCAGGGTGTCAGAATTGATAACGTCGGCGGTGAAAGGTCAACTATCTGACGCACGCAGCTGTCGACGCGAGCGCACCTGCAGAAGAGCAGGTCACATATATAGCCAGAGAAAAAGGCAAAAGAGAAGAGAAGCATACAGTCAGCGAGCAAAGCAACATTAGCACGAGCTTGTGGTTCAATCCACCTACCCTTCTGTCCAAACACCGTCTCTAGCTCGGCGCCTGCGCACGAGGCAATAAAAATATAAAGAAAAGAATATTTTTTTATATTTTTATACAAACGAAGATGTTACCTTTTTTCTGTCTGGCGAAAAATCAACTGCACAGCAAAATAACGCAAAGTTATTTGCAAAGGTTATCGAAAGAAAAGGTGGAAAATACAGAATATTTGACGAGGATTGCTGTCACCAAGACCTCAGGGAGCACCATCGATTACTATTAATGAGTATTTCTATGACGATGATCTGTGTAAGGATTCCGAGCGAGTAAATAATAATAATAATAATAATAATAATAATAATAATAATAATAATAATAATAACTAGCGGGACCTGTGAAAATTCCACAGAGGGACTCATTCATATGTAATATATTGATGTTGGCATTCTGTGGATGTTCAGCGTAAATGGAGATGCTCTGATATTATTGTAGCTCTTTTGTTAAAACTGCAAAAGTATTTATATAAGCTAGCAGGGATGCCCGGCGTAGCTCGGTCGCAAAATACGCTTTAATATGCTATTTTAATTCTTGCAGATTTCGTATATGTTATTACAGAGTTAATGTTCGATCGATTTTTATATATTATAAAGTTATGATTTCAAAAATAAAAAAATATATATCGATATGATTTGGGTGCATCAATTGAATCCAAAACAAAACCAAAATTTAGGAAAAAATATATAACGAGTTCCTTCAGCTATGATCGAAACCGAAACCAAAACTTGTGAAGAATTCTTGATAAAATTATTTATAAAATAATAGATTACTGGAGTGCCATCAGCTATAATCGGAACTGAAACTAAAACTTATGGGGAATTCTTGGGGTTAAATATTTATTACAAGAAATAGATGTCCATAACAATTAAACGACAGTCACTTGGATGTAAGCGTGGCACACACAATAAATAACACACACGCTATCCTATTAATATATAGATGATGATGATGTTAATAATAATAATAATAATAATAATAATGATAAAAATGATAACAACAACAGCAACAACAACAACAACAATAATAATAATGATAACAACAGCAACAATAATAATAATAATAATAATAATAATAATAATAATAATAATAATAATAATAATAATAATAATAATAATACCTACAA
Organism: Euprymna scolopes; assembly: GCF_053919585.1. Taxonomy (NCBI): domain Eukaryota; kingdom Metazoa; phylum Mollusca; class Cephalopoda; order Sepiida; family Sepiolidae; genus Euprymna; species Euprymna scolopes. Next base: position 28,136,843 of record NC_136524.1, on the reverse strand, counting down.
CTGTTTCATCGCCAACTTCGACTGAATCGAAGGTGGGCTGCTTTCTCAATGGCGATCTCTGGACCTTGGAATAAACTTCCAAGTAAAGTAAAAAATATACCAACAATTCAAGGTGGATTTGGACAGGTGTTCGGGTGCTCTATCCTCTTGGCATTAAAATTTAGTCATTTCAAGAGAGTTAATAAAACAATCTAAGATTTAGACCGACTATCACCGCAATGATAATTCAATTCATTATTTTGAATTCTGTATGGAAGATATAGTTTTGCAATAGATCGGTTAAGTTGATTTTATATGTCATGATATAATCGGACATCTTCAAATGATTCCTGCTTCCGATCGGCTGAGTTTTTCGAATTTTCGGTTCGGACCGTAATTCGTTTACAGGAAATTAAATATTAAGAGCAACGAAGAAAAGAACCTATTAAAAACGTTATTGTGATTATTCTCAAACGTGTCGTAAGGATAATGAATTCTGTTTAATTTAATACTAAGAGTGCCTTCTAAGCGAGAAGAAAGTAGATTAAATTCTATGAATACACCGACACAGACTTTTTCTATTCATCGCAAAAAGAGAATTAAAGAAAGCATTCGTTAATTATATTTTATAATCGAGTCGCAAAGAAAAGACAACGTTGCTGTTTTATTATACTATTTTATATGGTGTTGTTATAGTAATAAAACTGTTCCATGTCATAATAATCAAGTATATTATCTTGTAATTTGTACAGAGTTGGTTGGTTGGTTGTTTTTGTTTTACGGCGTACCAACCCCTTTCAGGTTGTTTTATATCGAATCCAATGATTTGAAGAAAAAATATTTTAATAGAATATATATTTTTTTTCAAGTCATTTTCTATTTAACCCATAATTGGGGCCCTAACAGGTACTACCACTCCGGGCCAGAGTGGTCCTGGGAGCAATGGCAATTAAAGGGTGGCTCCACACTCCCCAAGGCCCGCAAGGTTGGGACCTCACCATCGGATATAGTATAAGGTCATATCCAGGACCTTTGTACAGAGTAAGGGTTAGGGTTAGGGTTAGGGTTAGGTTAGGTTTGTACAGAGTAAGGGTTAGGGTTAGGTTAGGTTTGTACAGAGTAAGGGTTAGGGTTAGGACCTTTGTACAGAGTAAGCGAAAACTCTTTACCAAGAACTTTGCAACTAATTCTACCCTTTGTGACCACGGCCGCCAACCTCCAATATTTCGTCCTGTATCAGAAAACACGCTATGTGATATACAAATATCTGTATGTGATTTTGCCAAACAAATAAAAAAAAACTTGATTCCAGTAAAGCAACAGGTCCTGGCGGCATTCCAATTATAGTATTAAAAAAACTTCAACCAGAACTAGCGCCCATGCTTACAAAACTGTTTAAACGTTGTCTTAAGGAAAACTGCTTCCCATCACCCTGGAAAATCTCATCAGTATGCCCTGTATTTAAGAATTCAGGTGATCGGCCATCTCTCTCTCAGTACAGGCCAATAAGTCTCCTTTGCGTCATGAGTAAGTTGCTGGAATCTGTGTTAAATAGAAAGGTAATCAACCATCTCAGCAAAAATAATCTTCTTAATGACACGCACTATGGTTTCCGTTCTGCTAGATCTACAGCAGATGTGCTTACAGTTATATCTCATAGGATTAGCGAATCTATCGACAGAGGCAACCTTTCTAGTGCAATTACTCTTGACATATCAAAGGCCTTTGATAGAGTATGGCATAAAGATTTACTTCACAAGAGCTCCAGCTACGGTATAGCTGGAAATGTCTTCTCAATTATTAAATCATTTCTCTCTGATAGGTTCATAAGAGTAGTAGTTGATGGGCAAAAATCAGAAGCTCACAGTATTAATGCTGGAATCACTCTCTTCCTGATCTACATTAATGATCTTCCAAATCACGTCCTTACATCATTCCTAGACATTTATCCTGATGACACTACTATCTAAGGTAGCAAATCTAAGACCGTAAACGGCCAAGTTCTCTCTGATTCTCTCTCCTCTGATCTTGAGCAAGTGGTACATTGGGGAAAGAGATGTCTTGTTACTTTTAATGCATCTAAAGCTTCTATCTTTACATCATCAACGTTCTGATCCCCATCTGGCATCAATTGAAATGAATAGCTCTCGTCTTGGGGAGGCCTCCTGTTTTGACAAGCTTCTGGGCTTGACCTTTACTCCTGATCTTAAATGGAACACATACATTAAATCCGTTGCCAAGGCCGCTGGAAAAATGGTGGGATCCTTCTATCGATCCAGTAGATATCTCACTGCTGATACAATTCTCTATCTATATAACAGCCAGATACGTCCTAGGATGGAGTACTGTCGCCACATGTGGGAAGGAGCTGCTATAAAGACCTTATCCTTCCTTGATAGATTTCAAAATAGACTCCGTAGCCTCGTAGACTCCTTTTCTCTTCGCTGCAACCTCTTTCTCACAGAAGAGATGTTGCGAGTTTGTCTCTACTTTATCGTTATATTCATGGCAAGTGCTCGGCTGAGCTCCATTCTATGGTCCCCTCTCGCCAAACTTTCACAAGAAACACCCGTCTAGCATAAACCACTATCAATAATTTCCCCCACTCTTAGGCTTAAACCTAAACATAGATTCCATGAGCAAAGCTTCTTTCTTAGAACTGCACGCCTATGCACACCTTCTGTTTTCCTGCTTTCCAGCTGACTACAATATGGTTGTCTTGAAGTCTACCGTAAACAAGTTTTTTGATGAGCCGTTCCATATAAGTTTACACATTTACCGAATTTCCATTACTAACGATTACTTTATTGTCCAATTGTCTACTGTACACTCTTTAACACTTATCCTCGAGTGGCCTCTTGGTCTTGATAAGTGGTGATTTCTTTGTAAAAAAAAGCAGCATACTTGTTTTAGCTATTAAGTAATGGCGTTCTGAATCCTTATCCTCGAGTGGGCTCCTGGCCTTGATAAGTGGTGATGCCTATGTAAAAAAGCCAATAGTAGTCAGTTTCCTATGGAGAGCAGGTGTGTTTAAACACAGTATTGTCCCGAAGATAGTTATACTCGATTTCTATCCCTAATGATTAGTACACTCTTGTTCTGAGGACTAGAATGAATCCTCCAGTGGCCTTCAGGCCTTGATAAGTGGTTGCTACCCAGTAAAAAAACAAGCAAATGTATGTAAAAATATTTTTTAATATAATAAATAAGAATATCTGTAAACTGATTTTTTTAAAATCAAATTAAAGATGTTTATTTACATATTTTAAAAGAAATATATTTTTATTTACATTTTTTTACATTTTGAGCAAATACGCGATATCGCCAAATATTAAATAAACAATACTCATTAATTCGAGAAATTATTTTCCCTCGAGTTATGTTGATATTAACCATGTCTAATTAAGAGACATTTCCTTAATAAAATAATCACTATATCTAAAAAAAAATGTCGTCTGCAATGTTTTATTTGCCTAAGAATATAATAAAATCCATTTGTTTTTATTTTATAACGTTGAAATATAACTTTGAGAAAGTTTGCTTTGCTTACATGAACTAATCATTCTAAAATAAAAATGGCTCTCTTCATTACTTAATAAATAGCGTCATTAAAATTGGTGGATTTTCCTGAAATTTGCTGATTATTTTCCTGAAATTTGCTGATTATTTTTCCTGAAATTTGCTGATTATAAAAAACGCAATCGGCCATTCATTTTGCACATAGCTAATAAAAAGAATACGTCCAATACTATCTCGATCAATATAAGCTTTAGTCAAGACAGAACTATAAAAATAAGATACGGACCGTGCTGAAATATTTATTTAAAACTGCATTCTTAGCATAGGGAACAATTTTTGTTAATGGTGTACATTATATATATAATAATGTTATTTATATTATATAGAATAAAGATCATGCCGCGACTAAGATCAGATGCTACTTTTGTAGCCCGATGAAGTCCTTTTAGACTGAAACAGTAAATTCATTGTCGCGACTTATGGTAATTTTGCCTCCCAAAATTGAACAAAATAATATCCTTCTCTTTTTATCGAGCTCTATAAACAACGTTGTTAAATTCAATGGGTTTTACTTTAGAATATTTTTAATCTTAAACAAATTATATATAGACAACAGAACACCGGGATACGGTATAAAAATATGTAACAAAATACAGTACGATGTATAATACACATGTATATAATTAAATAATATTAATATCGAAAGACAGGGTAAATACCGTAACCAGGAGTCGGGAAAACATCGTATTTCACATTGTAACCTAAAAAAAAAACATATCCTAAAGTCACCGTATCTACTATATATATATATATATATATATATATATATATATATATATATATATATATATATATATATATATATATATATATATATATAGGGGATTAGAACAAGAGTCTAAAGGGCAGAGTATATTTTAATGTATCAGTGCATTCAATAATACAATTAAAATAAAAGAAAAGAAAACAGTGCTCGTTGTAATGTAGATATATAATAAGCTCGAAAACTACTTTTACCATCCCAATGAATGCATTGACGATGATACGTACGAATTTTAGAAAGGCGAACCTTGCGTAAAAATGCTAGGTTTATTTTGGTGTTTTTGTTAAAAACCCACAACCCAATATTTTTGCTGATGAGGAGACCTTGTTTTCAAAAACTATATGATAAAATTATTGTCCAAGACTCAATGTCCATCTCAATAAAAACATCGTTTCCGAAACGATCGTACAATTTATTGATCTTGTTTATTCTTCCTTATTAAATCTATTTTTAATTTTAATTATCAATTATCAATCATCTTACTTAAAGAATCCTAGAGTGGATGAAACACGGAATATTCAGTGTAGATTAATCGCCATATATATTTTATAATTGACTATATATATATATATATATATATATATATATATATATATATATATATATATAAGTGAACGTGTCTGTCTGTCTGTCTGTGTGTCTGTGTGTCTGTCTGTCTGTGTACATTTCCCTACACAATAACTCTGTCAATTTTTAGTCTATAGACTCGAAATTTGAAATACCGGGTACTGAGATTTGGGAAAATCGATGTGACGGGTGTCAGCCAGAAATTTGGCTGTTCAGGGGTCAAATTTCAACGATTTGACCTTTAAGAACTCTACCAAACTCCTCCGACAATTTTGGGTTTAGACACTTGAAATTTTAGATATAGGTTCCTTGAACCTGGATCTAACTTAATAAAGTGATTTGAGCCCGAAACTATAAATTTTAAGGGGTCATAATAGGGGTCAAAGTTAAAAAAAATTAACCATTTTTTTTGTTTTTTGGCTTTTTTGCCCAGCATACACCTCCAAACACCCGAGCAACGCCGGGCACCCCTGCTAGTATATATATATATATATATATATATATATATATATATATATATATATATATATATATATATATATATAACACAGAAATTACATAATTGTTTACCACATTGAGCTCTCATACCCGGATTTCCTCCTGGAATTATTCCATTATAACACTATATATATATATATATATATATATATATATATATATATATATATATATATATATATATATATATATATATAATAGACTCTCCCGTCGATTTCGATATATAAGGTTCTTAATACTTCATCTATTTTACTTTGTGTGTGATTCGCAGATGACATTTTAGTCTAGCTGATAATATACAATAAAGTCCACAAATTGGGAAAGAATGTGGATTGTTGGAGTATGTAGCTAGGACGGCGGACATTATTTCTTTCCCTGGTTTGATGTAGGTTGACAATGTTTGATGCTGCATTTTTCATAATGCCATTGTACCATGTATATCCACATCCATTATGTTCAATTACAGAGTCTTCGACGGCAGCAACAGCTAAAATATTGCTTTTTAATTTGCCCTTATACCAAAGTACATGCGCCCAATATATATAAACGGAGAGCACATACAGCGCCTAAAATTCCGAAGTGGTCACCCATCTTGTACTGACAAGCCTCAACATTGTTTAACTTCGGTGATCTGACGAGAACCGGTGTGTCAACGCGATTATGCCGTATACAAATATGTATTTAATGTTATGTTATCTTTGTTTATATGTATATATATATATATATATATATATATATATATATAGAGAGAGAGAGAGAGAGAGATAGATAGATATAGATATATATAGATATATATATATATGTGTGTGTGTGTGTGTGTGCATAAAAATATTTTTAATAATAAAATAAACCTACAATGATAAACAAAGCTCTACCCGATTGAGAAGCAATTTATAAATCACATTTTTTTCACACATACGCTCTCTCTCTCTCTCTCTCTCTCTCTCTCTCTCTCTCTCTCTCTATATATATATATATATATATATATATATATATATATATATATATCTCACCAGTATATATATATGTATATATATATATATACATGCATGTTTATGCACACACACACACACACACACACACACACACACACACACACACACACACACACACACACATATATATATATAATTAATTACGGTTGGTTATTTTTATTTTAATGTTGAACTCTGAATGAAATGTCCGCATGAACTTTTTTACATATTTACATCTTATGTTTTTTAAAGTTTTTTGACTACAAATAATAACATTTTAGTTTTATCCTATGCAACCACCAGCAAATATATAGAAATGTTAAAAAAATCTTTTAGCGTGACTATTAGATTATTTTGTTAATAGTTTTTCCTCTGATGAGAAGAATTTGCTTTCTTTGAAACTCTGTGGATTAGGGAGCACCCCGCTTTGTAGTATTCTGCTGAATAATAAAAACTGTTTGTAAATTTCTACTTTACAGCCCTCTTTCTGATATATATATATATATATATATATATATATATATTAGAGCATGTTTCTTATAGGTTATAATTTTCCATTTCTTATGGGTACACAGTTTTTGTTGTTCCATTTTCTTAGCTGATATAGAGATTTTCTGGTTTGGTGACTCTCGAATACGTAACATAAATTGTCCATGTGAAAAAACAGTCAGTGTGTAATTGTAAGCCACACAATTGTAAAGATTGTTCCCTGTGCTTTGTTGATGGGTATAGCAAACGACAATAAAATTGGAAAGTGCAATTTCCTAAAGTGTAATGATGTATCCGGTGGAATCATAGGAATGCATGAAATGAAGATATATTCATTTGTAAAAAAGTCCTGTTATGATTGTTGTTTCTATGATATTGTTTGTTAATTTTTTTTACTGCAAGCCATGTGCTTTTGCAAAGCTTGGATTGGTTTATATTTCAGAACATGATAATTAGTACGCAAAATTTCAGTTGCAATACATGCGATGGCATCCCTGGCAAATATAGCTGTTGGATAATTAACCACTTTATCTGCTTTCACAACAGTGTCGATAGATTTGTATTTGACTACCTCACTTGGAATTGTACATTGAATAATAGCGTTAAGTGCATGGACGTCTTTGTATTGACCTGTAAGTATAGCTCGTTCACTCAGTCAGTCAAGTGGAATTCTTATAATTTAAATATCTGCAAAAACCCTTTAAACTAACTCTTCTTTTGATGTAATAAAATTACAGAAATTAAAAGTCAAAGAATTTTGCCCTTATCTCTAATCAGCTGGCACTTTTCCGTACCCAATTTCCCACAAGTGATGCAAAAATTTATGTGCGGATCGAACAGTCTGCAACTGGATATGCATATTTTGAGTTAAGTTTAATGTCTTCACAGGGCATAAAACGTAGAGTATTTGAGGCAAGCATTTATTTCATCTGCTGGTGTTGATTGAAGAATAACAGGTAACATTTGTCTGAAATCTCCTGCAAGCAAAATTACTGCATTCCCAAAAGGCTCTGACATTGCCACGCAAATCTTGCAAGGATCGACCAAGAGCCTCAAGTGATTTTTTGCGTACTATTGGGCATTCATCCTAAACAATAAGTTTGCATTTCTGCAATATTTTCCCCATATTGGATGTTTTGGAGATGTCGAACATGAGATTTTGGAAAAATTGAATGTTTCAAAGTAAAATAAATAATTCTTCTACTTGGCAGCAAGGTCGCAGGTATTCCTCATGCAGCAAGGGCTAAGGCTATATCATTTTGTTACCGAATGGCTGCCAAAATCAATTTAATTAGAAAGGTTTTACCAGTTATTTCTGGTGCTGTTCAAGGTAGCAGTAATTTCCAAATAACTTCTATTCTCACAGTCAGTAAATTAGGTGACTAAAATAGGATTTATCAATGTTTTTACAATGCCTTATTCACTGTAATTAATTTAAAAGACTAAAATAAGATGAGGGATTAGAGATGGACAGATAGAGAGGAAGATATATATATAGAAAAGAGAAAGTGAGAGGAAAATAGAGAAAGAGAAGGAGATAGAGAGAGATAAAGGGATTTATGGATAGACAGAGAGAGGGGGAGAGTTAGAAACAGAGACAGAGTGAGACAGAGGAAAGGAGAGAGAGAGAAAGAGAGGGAGTTAGAGAGAGAGAAAGGGGCTGAAAGAGAGATGGAGAGGGTGATATAGAGAGAAAGATAGATTGAGAGAGGGAAAGAGAGAAATGGATAGAGAGGAAGAGAGAGAGAGAGAGAGAGACAGGGGGAGAGAAACAGAAGGTGAACTACACTTAACCGCTTTTTTCCTCGTTCAGCAGAGAAGAAATCTTTCGAGACTGAGGCAATTAAAATTTTTTGTTACTATCCAGAATACCCTTTTTTTTCGGGAGCTAGATTTTCCACACATTAGAAACCGACCGGGTTATCTGTACTTTCACCTAACAAATTAATAAAAGAAAAAGATATTGTAAAATTTGAATTTAGTGTGAAAATACTATTTTAAAAAATAACACGATAACATAAGTGCATAAGTGCCACTTTAGGTACTCCTTGGGCGTTGAGTTCCATGGCGACCAGCACAATTATTTAATGGACGCTCCTTAGTCCCCCCTAGTCAAGGCTAATGCATGCGCACGTAACATTTATCATTTATTTACTTACGTTGCCTTTCGCACTTTTACAAACATTATTTATTTACGTTGGCTTAACTCTTTTCATGAATATTGGAAAAAAGTTTTACTCTTTATGAATATTAAAATAAAAAAGTTACTAAACATTTATTAATTGATTTTCCTCTCCCCAATTAACCATTTTCATATATTGTAGCATGTCTTTCGTTTTGGTCTCTTGGTCTTACTAAATTTCAGGACAAGAATTTATCTAGTTTGGTGGAGTATCCAGTGTTATTACTTGAGGTAACATCACTTGGAGAAGGTGCACCATTCCCCGTAAAAGCTGATGTAAGTTAGCCATAGTGAGAAGATCTTATTTGGGCAGCGAATACTATGATATTCTGTATATTTAGTCAGGGTTTACTTCTAGAGAAAACTATCCTCACACAAGGTTGTTCTGACAAACCGCTGTACAGAGAGGCCTTAGACACTCGAGGATATTGTCTAGTAGGCATTCATTCTCTCTCTATATATATTTATATATACGTGTATGCATGCATGTGTAATGATGTATGTAAGATTATATATGTGTGTATGTATATATGTGTGCGTGTGTATATGGTTATATATAAATATATATATATATATATATATATGTGTGTGTGTGTGTTTGTGTGTGCGTATTAATATACATGTGTGTGTGTGTGTGTGTGTGTGTGAGTGTATGTGTTTGTTTCATTTTACTTTAAGCAAAGTTCTCAAAAATCAAGGGGACCCTTCCTGGGGGCTAAAACTTGATCTCTGTATAAAATACTTAGATATTTTAATATTTCATTGAAATTCTCCTTTACACCTCGAACACTGAGTTAGTAAAGAAATTGAGAACACAATTTTCCTCTTCCCCATTGACCATTTAAATATGTTATAGTATATTTTTCTTGTGGTCAGTTAGTCTTACTGGGTAGCCATTATATGGGACGCGAATACTATGTGATTTGGTACAGTTAGTGTTGTGGTGTAATTATTGAAAGGGATAACGAAAGGAGTCGGAAACAGTGAAATGAATAATGTATTAACAGAAATACAGACAAATATGTTAGTTGAGCAGGAACTCCGCTCAACTAGAGACATTCTGTCTCTGAATCTTGGATCCAGACTGCTTACCGGAAATGACGTTAGGAATCGTCCATCGTCAGAATCTGTAGGGGTGTAACCCCAACATCTAGTCAGGGTTTACTTGTAGAAAAAGGTATCCTAACGCCCGGTTTTTCTGACAAACCGCTGTACAGAAAGACCTTAGACATTCGGCGACAGTGGCTGGTAATCATTAAAGTTTTCTCCAGTAGACATTGACATTATATGCCCGTCAGCATTTTGTAGCCAACTTATGTTTTTGGGAAAGTCCACACGACCATTCAAGTTACTGACATCTTTAAGCCTGAATATGTTGGGATGGACGCACAGTCACACGTAAACATTTTTTCATCTCACTGACTCCGCTATTTTTTCTCATACTAACACCATCACTCACTACACAGCAGAGTACGCAATTATAAAGAAAAATTTTAAACATAAGGGTGTAATACTTATATTTATATGTATTACAACAAATCAGAGTGATATAGGTACCGTCGGTTTCAATTCCAACAAAGAATGGATGCGTATAGTTTGTCTACTATGTCTCCGTTTATCTATATAATCACAGGCCGGCATAGGATACCAACTTTACGCACCTCTTTGTTTTAGAATTGAAACCGACGGTAACAATGCTTTTTTGATCTTATGTAACATGCACACATGCATAAATACTAAGATTTTATGTACGACATGAAAAGAAACTGGAATCATAGGAAGATCTTTATCATTCCAGTAATTATATGAGCAACTGGACTCATGAAAAAGAATTTTAAAACCTATCTGGCAAATGGTATATTTGCCAGGTAGGTTTTAAAATTCTTTTTCATGGGTCCAGTTGCTCATCTGTGAAGAAAACGCAAGAGAGATTCAAACAATGCCTTATCCTTAGCTTGAAAAAAAAAACTGATCAGAAAAAGATAAAGGAAAAACTATATATATATATATATACATATATATATATATACTATATATATATATATATATATATATATATACATATATATATATATGAAATAAAATGGAGGTGGAAGGACCTGGATACTCAACGTTTCGCCCGATTTATGCGGGCTTCCTCAAGAGGAATGGTCATTGACGAGAGAGTCGGAGGATTGGGGTTATATATAATGATGGGGGAGAGCAACGTGTTTTCCTTATATAAATTAGATGTCATATATTAATATATATACATTTTATGAGAGAAAATAAATTAGAGTAAACTAGTGTGGTGGATTACGTCTTAAAAAGTTAAAATATCTATTAAAAAATGCGTCTGGAAATATAGCGGTGATAGATTAAATAAATAAAATGACACGAGATTACGAAGGAAGTTTTTTTTTTTCTTTTTCCTTCGTAATCTATCTATCTATCTATCTATCTATCTATCTATCTATCTATATATATATATATATATATATATATATATATATATATATATATATATATATATATATATATATATATAAAGTGAATTATATCACAGATTAAAGATCAAGTGAATTATCCTGTCAGATATTACTTTCAGGATGATCCAAGCCAAAAGGAAAAGCTCAATATTTAAAGAATAGATCAATATAAAAGTTTAATGGTTAAAGTTAAATTCTGTAAATCAAAATATAAACACGTATATTTAAGTTGAGAATTTATTGTTTGAAACAAGGAATATATAGAGAATTTATGTTTATTTCCTTGATTCATGGATTTTCAATATAAGCCATTATTGAAAATCCATGAATTAAGTAAATAAACATACATTCTCTATATATTCCTTGTTTCAAACAATAAATTCTCAACTTAAATATACGTGTTTATATTTTGATTTACAGAATTTAACTTTAACCATTTGTTATATAGGAGTTTCATTGAGAGAGTCTTACCACAGAGAGATGTTCTTCTAAGAGACTTAGAGAGATTGTTCATGTTATAACGATTCCTATATATTAAAAGTTCATTCCTTAATTGTGTTGAATGGAAGAAGAAAGCTCTTGGAGTGAAGGGATAGTGTTCAGACAATTCGGACATGATGATGTTGAGACGTGTATGTAAAGACGTATAACACAAATATATAATACAATTGGACTTTACCTTTCTGTAAGAATCGTAAGACACAAGACGAGCTTTACAAAAAACACTTGATGGTTTATTTCGTCACACGGCCGTGTTTCCAGCACCAAGAATTCAAAGTCTCACATTTTTTCTTGAAGTGACGTCTCGCTCCTAGACGCCTGACTGTCTCTCTCCGAGTTTTTCACTGACTGACTAACTCTAAAGTTTTTTCTCTATTGCTAGAACTTTCTATTTTCCGTGACGTCATACACATGTTAAAACATGTGCCTTCTTTCACGTGTCCTGGACATACGTGTCCAAAACTTTTCCTATTTCTACAAAAGGAATTTTAACCTATATTCAATATGTTAAAAACATTATCTTATAAGCTGCATTCTTTCAATTTAAAATTTCCTTAACAACTTGAGAGTTCACATTCTTTCCTTGAAATATTTATCTATATTCTAAACAAATGTTTGTTTTACATTTTTAAATTCTCACACGTAATCTATTTCTAAACCAAATTACGAGGTTCGAATTTGTCTATTGCTATTTCATTTTCATTTCAAACTAAATTCTCCATTTTTATACTTACATGAAAAGGGGACAGCCCTTATCATGTAACACATTGAACTATATATATATATATATATATATATATATATATATATTTCTGTGGAAATATTTTTTCAATTATATTTCACTTTTTATAAATACAAATCTTTAATTTAAGATGCTCAATGTAATTACAGGACATATAACAAATTGCGCTATGAAACCGTTACTATCAATAATTGTAAGTGCCAACGGAATTAAAGGAATAAATTGTAAGATGGTCAACATCATGAAATTTGGAATATAGACTTTGTTCATTTACAGATACGTAGAAAATGCAATGAAGCAAATAGCAAACTTAACAGCGAGCAAAGCAAATAGTGAAATGAAAGAAACTCGCCACATAAAGTAATTCTTAAGTGATTATAAAAGTAATTTAAACAGTTGAATCGGAGAATAAGAAAACTAATGATGCGTCAAATAAACCATCTCCCCTGAGAAACGAACAGACGTAGATAAAAGGAATCATGAACGGAAGATAACTGCGTCATCTTTAATAGAGTTCTCTAATTTCTACTACTGTTTAATCAATACAGCTTCTTTTACTAATGAATCACAAAATGCTAAGGCTAAAATCACTCGAGGATGAAGATTAATGAGATGACTTGTCATTTGGATGATGATCAATACTATAAGAGATGGACAAAATTTGATTCAGTAAAAGGACGGATAGTCAAGTATTTGCTGACGTTGGTCTTGAAGACAAACACTTTATAGTCTGCAGGCAAACAGTCCCGTGGATATATGTTCCAAAAACATATGTTATCGAAAAGAAACAATATTCATGGAAATTCTGTGTGAACAAGTAGTTTGCTCATTGGATCGTGATGTCTCGCAGTAGTTGACATGTAGCTGTAACCGCTGTTGGAATCGAAAGAAACAAAACTGTTCACATTTTACTGCTCTGATTATGATGATAGCAGCAGTCATATTCCTCCCTTCCTTTCTAGCTGTTATAATGAACTACAGTTAAACTGAAAAAAAATAAACGCCATCAAAACACTAGTTTTGCACAGAGTAAGTTTTATATATACTTATCGGGGATACATACTCGACATTCAGTTACAACAATAGCATCTTCTTGCCTTGCTCTGTCGAGCTGAGATATTTGTTTTTTGATAGTCCTAGTTCTACTCTCCCAGGTCTTTGCTTTCTCTTTGAGAAGAGGATCGGTTTATAGCCAATCTCCCCAGGGCGCTCTTACCAGGGAATGTTAACAAGGCTGCGCAAGTATTTTCTAAGACATATTGCCCATCGTCTTTTTCAAAAGAAATAGCTATTCATTTCGTAGACAAATTGTAAGTAGGTTGCTCAGTGAATGGTGATGCCCCTCAGCACTGTCTGCAGTAACCATCACCGCTGTGCTGTTTTTAGAGAAAGAAATAGCATTATCTACATTTTCCTTTTTTAGCTGCTATAGTGGCAGCAGCAGCTGTATTTCTCTTTTACATTCAAACGGTATTAATGGACAAAAGATAAAATTATCTATCTATCTATCTATCTATCTCTTTCTCACTGTCTATCTATCAATCTCTCTCTCTCTCTCTCTCTCTCTATATATATATATATATATATATATGTATATATATATATATATATATATAGAGAGAGAGAGAGAGAGAGAGAGAGAAATTAATTTTCAATAAAAATATTTTTAATAAGTATATATATATATATATATATATATATATATATATATATATATATATATAAATCGAAAATTATTAAAAATATTTTTATTGAAAATAAAATTTAAAAAAAATATTACAAACCTGTAAGGAAAGTATACAAAATTTTAATTATCCGACAAGGAGTACAAAAACAAAATAGACCTTATTCTGCAAAGTTTCGAAAAATAGAATTCTTCTAATCAGAGGAAAGCGCTTTTCAGAATATAAAATAAATTTTTGCAGGTTAATGTATTAAAACTACGAACATGGTATTTATCATACTTGTATCAAAAAGTTATAAAACAGTTAGTGACAGTCTATAGGGATTCAAAGAGATTAAGAAAGCAGGAAACGGGAAAAACGGATGGAAATGGTATACGGTAAAAATCCAATGAGTAAGAAGGTAAAATCCAGAACAAGATAAATCCAAAACGAGTCCATTTAAAATCCATTGCTAATCAATACGGAATGGAAAAACAGACTTGTAGATGCTCATGGTAAAATAAAGCTTCCAGAAAAAAAACATCATGGAGGCGTTAGGTTCCAGTTTTTACACACACACATATATATATGTATATATATATATATATATATATATATATATATATATATATATACGTATATATATATATATATATATATATATATATATATAACGTTTTTTAAGTAACGTATAAGGCAAATGGCAGTGTTGAAGTGAAGATCTAAAAAATAGCCAGAAAAGATTGACATTGAACTTGAAAAGAAGGGATGTTCAGAAAAAGAGAGGAGAAATGAAAGAGAGAGAGAGAGAGAACAACAGAGAAAAGGAAGAAAGAATAGTAAGAAGCCAAAAACAGGAGAGAAAGAAATATGGGCATAATTGCGAGAAAAGGAGAGTGATAAAGGGGAAGGGGCAGATAATAATCTTTATAAACCTATTTTAGAACAGATAAATATAGATCAGTTGAGGGCAATTTGACCCAGAGAGGAAGTAATTGTGCGGAGACGATAATTCAGGTTTATTTAATTTAAATTTGGGAAGAAGTTAAAATGGGTGGGAAGTTAAGTAATGGTTTAATAATATAATGTATAATTATAATTGTCCATACATACACATATATAAATATATAAATACACATATATAAAAATCATTTAAAATAATGTAAAACAATATAGTATAAGAAGTGCGACTAAAAGAATCAAGTCACTCACAACAAATAGAAACACACACATGTAAGTATACACAGATAGAGATCCATGTATACACATATACATGCACACACACACACATATATATATGCATACATACACATATATATGCACATAATACACTCACACATTATGTATAAAAGCAGACATACATATGCGAAGTAGCTTCTTTAGTATGACAAAGATAAAATGTTAATAAAGAGGAATAGAAGAAATCTCTTATATTAAGTAAATTAATAGCCTAAGGTTTAAGAAGTGAGCTAAGTAATTTCGAATTGGTTATATTTGAATTTTTATTTATCTTATGGTTACATGGGTAGATAAGTTCGCTTTTGGAATTGATTATGTTGATACTTTGGGAGAAGTAATTATACTTATAGCTTCAGATATGCAACCTGGAGTATAAGACTGATATTTTAAGACCATCCCAATTTATAGAAAAAGGGGTGCTTTTAGATTTAAGTTTTTTAATTAAAGTAGTAAGGGAAGTTCCCGTTCCCGGGTTATTATCAGTGATTTTATTACTAAAGGAAGAAGTGTGGTAAGATATTCTAACCATTATTAATGCTGAAGTGGCGCCAATATAAGTGTACATCTTGCCTGATGTTCGCGTAGTGTTAATGGTATGTGAATTTCGGTTAGGGTTTGGGGTCGGATTACGGTTTCATTCAAGGTTGTTATAATTAGTAATAGTAGATTTAATCTGTACGTAATCTGAGGTGAGTTTAGAGTATTATAATTGTTTTGAGAAAAATAAATCGGTTTGTTATTATTATTATTATTATTGTATTTATCAATATTGATATTATAATTTATATTGTTGTAAGGTGGTTGTTTGTAGATGAAACGGTTGGTTCACTCACTGGGATTATATTTTGAGTAGTATACATATGGAAGATTTCTTTCATGGGAGAATTATTTCCAACTATTGTGCGGATGGTTCGTGGTAACTCAATAACTGTACACGAATATATGACATCCATATGGATGCAATAGTTTTTGAGTAGATAGTCTTGCTTAATGTTACAATTGCAGTAAGCTTTGGCATTAAGTGGAAAGGAATGGTCTGAGCTAATTTTACTTTATTGTTGTTCGTTGTTATCATCGCCTATGCTAGATTGGACATTATAGAATAGGAATTTTTTTAGAATCTTTATTAAATATGGTACTATATCAATGTGGTTGCTTAAAGAACTGTCTACACTCTTAAAAATGCGTTTGGTATATTTGTTTTGGCATTTTAGTTGAAGGGGGAGTTAAACCACATATTTTTTCTTTTTCCTATGACGGTTGCGAGGTATTAATTTTTCTTTTTTTCTCCTTCTCCGTTTATATCATTTTCTTTCTTTATATGTTCTCTCTCTCTCTCTCTCTCTCTCCTTTTTATTTTCTTTTCTCTTACTCCGTGGATTTAGTCTACACCAGTTCCAATATCTTAACTCAATAGAAAATCACATCTTTTTATTCATCGGTCTCCGCTAATAAACGAGAATCTCGCGCTCTATTTACTCTCATTTGGGTCGTTGAAGCATACGTTGTGTCATTCCTTTATATCTTCGCCAATGTTAAGTCACAAATTTATCACTTATCGTTTAATATCTATTAATATTCATTTTTTGCGTTAAGATCATAAGCTAGCACTGATATTTAAGACAATAGTCTCCTACTTAACAATTTTCCTAGCCGGTATAAACATTGTTTTAGAAAGGAAATACATTATTTAGTTTTTAAACAACTTGGTGGATTAAAGAAAAGCATATATTTACTAGACAGAATCAATTATCAATTTGTAAGATTTCAGATGATCAATGCTAACTTTTAAAATAGATTGATTTCACTATAAATATGCATATATATAAAACAATAAATTTAAAAATGAATATTAACAATTATTTTAATATCCACAAGTGATCAACGTTTACGTAATAATCAGTGTAGGAAGTGATAATTCTTGCTAGTCGGGAAATTCGAGTCGGGAAGGTACCATTAACGTCGTAAGCTAGGATACTACCTCAAAACGAACAGCAATTAACGCACTAATTGAGAGAAATTAAGTGCTTATAAATGCCAAGTAATTGGATATACATAGTAAACAGTAAGAGAATATTCCACGACGGAAGTCGGAATATATATATACAACAGACAGCTGTTCCGTCGTTTCCCGACTTACCGGTGTAGCTAGATATCACGATATTTGAAACCCGAACGTGATTGCTGGTGTTTAAAGTCTTACACCATGAGAAAACGCACTTTCTTGTTTGAATTGAAGATATGATATCGTGTAAACAGATTTATTAATTTGTTTATGTTTATGATAATGATAAAGGACAGAAAATAGATCTTTCTACGGAACATATATACGTGTGTTCGCGCACGCGCGTGTGTGTAATAGTTGTCTCAGCGTTTGGATGTTTAAGTTAGATTCTTTTTCTTCAGCATCAGGTGAATTCTTTGGACTTTAGATATTCAAGCTGTATTTTCGTCGTTTCTAACAGGCAAGTCTTTTTGTGAAATTGTAAAAGAAATTGTCTGCTCAACATAATTAAGTCATTTGTGATGGCTTTTTGTAATGGTACCATGCGTTCCAATTATAATGGGGATCACCTTGACTTCTTTACATTTCCAGAGTCTAACTAATTCCCATTTCAGATCTTTATATTTTATTTATTTATTTATTTATTTTTTGCATGTCATTTTTTTTTTGCATTCAGGTATCGAAAGAGCAGACGATTTCAATGATTGAGCAAGTTTTGTTTAGAAAAATGATGTCAGGTTTGGAATGTTCAAAGACCTTATCAGTTTATATGCGCCTGTCCCAAAGAAGTTTCGATAACCTTTGCAGATAAATTTGCGTTATCGCAACAGCCGCTTACCATTGATTTCTTGTTGGCGCCGATCATTGGTCTTCACTGGAATTTGGGTGTTAATAAGCCTCCCTAAAGTCACAGTACTCTTTGCACTCACACAATCCAGCAGAAGTCTTGTTAGTGCTTTCTCTCCTTGACGTTCATTATTTTATAAGGAGATATAATATCTTATGTATAGATTTTTAGTATTTTCTTCAACAGTACTCAATACGTAACTAGATATTAGTGGTCGGTTATGAAAATAATATACACTTAAGCTACACAGAATTTTCCATCGTTTCGTCTTTGGTGAAACGCGAGAAAATTCTGTGTAGCGTAATCGCCATTTATATTTTCATAACTTACTGTATATCTATATTGTGTAAACAAATCGAACTTAGGTATTTGGACGATATCAAAACATCTTTAATTCACTACCCGCACAGCAGCAGACATAGCGTAATGGTAAGAAGCCTTGACTGCCATTTGGGCGGTCGGGTTTCGGTCCGTGCTTGGGGTAGTTGCCTGTCTAGCCGCACTGATGAGCTGTGATACAGCGAAACTTTACTGTATGGAGATGACTCTCTCTATCTATATATATGTATATATATATATGTATATATATATATATATATATATATATATATATATATATATATATATAAAATATATACGTTTGTGTGTATCTATGTATCTATGTATCTATGTATCCTGAGACTGATATGCAGCATATAATTGCTGACTCCTGCACTGCTTTTGGTCTGAGGATCAGTCTGTCTAAAACAAAGGAGATGTTCACTCCTTCACCGGGCCAGTCATACGTGGAGCCAAACATCATGGTCTATGGTCCTAGACTGGGAGTAGGTGATTCATTTGTGTACCTAGGTAGTTCTTTGTCGAGAGAAGGCTGTCTCGACACTGAAATCCGCAGACGAATCCAGAAGGCATCTATAACTTTTGGAAGGTTGGAGAAGAGAGTGTGGTCTGATCGTGACATCACAGATAGGATTAAGATATGTGTTTACAAGACCTGTGTGCTAACCACACTGTTGTATTCATCGGAGACATGGACATTGCATCAAAGGCACATTAAATGGCTTGAACGATTTCACCAAAATGCCTGAGACGTATCTTAAACATCAAGTGGCAAGCACAAGTACCCGATACTGAAGTCCTTGTGAGAGCATGTTGCTCTAGTGTTGAGACCCTTGTAATCAGATCTCACATGAGTTTGGTGGGCCACTTGGTTCGAATAAAAGATTGTAGGCTGCCAAAACAAATTTTTTACGGGGAGTTGGAAAATGGCAAGCGCCCTCAACACAAGCCTAGGAAGAGGTTCAGGGACTCTACAAAAAATAATTTAAAAGTCTTACAAATCGGCATCGACACATGGGAAGAACTTACTCCGCAAAGGCCGAAGTGGCGAAAGCTTGTACATGAAAGTTGTGATGCTCTAGAGAAAATAATCTGAAGTGAGAACTTCGCGAAGGTTTAATTGATGGTCTTAACCATGACACACAGAGCTAGAAATGCGACACTTGTGAACGAGTGATTTTGTCAAAAGTTGGCTACGTCAACCACATTAAGTCACACAAAACTCCTGTTCAGGTCAACTTTGCAACTGTTAGTCCGAACCAAACGATTTGTTTAACATGCAGCAAAGTTTGCAAGTCTACTGCTGGTTTGAGAAGACATGTGATTGTTCATAGGAATAACCTTCAACCATCAGAGGATGTCAACTCAGTGGAAATTGATTAATTTGCATGTCACATCTGCGTCAAGATGTGCAAATCTGCGGTGGGAGTGCAGAGTGATCTGAGATGGCATGGACAACAAGATTGGGAGAACTCAATGTGACGGCAATCATCTGGAAGGATGCAGCAATCATCATGTATGTATGTGTGTATACGTGTGTGATGTTATACATTTTATGGGATTTGTTACGTAATTATGTCTAATGGTGTTTCTGTTTTGTGTTTTTTTGGAAATTTGCGTTTCGGCATATGTCAACGCGATTTGCCATTAAAAAAATAGCTCTTATTCGGCCTTCGATCCAGGAAGAAACCTCACTATATGACACGTATTTTGAGCTGCGAACTTATCTGTCAGTGGAATTAATTACGCTGAGATAATGAAATGATCACTTTGGCTTCTCTACCCTTTCACTGGACTTGCTTTTTGCAGATCAGCATGCCCGTGAAACTTCTGTGTATGCATGTTAGCGGATTCAGATAGATAGTTTTGAAACAGCGATTTTACACTTTTTTTTTTTCGAAAAGGAGAATTAATTTGAGAATTAATTCTCATCATATTTTCCCCCAGATAAACTATAACTATGTACGCGGGACGTTCCAAAAATAATGCCTCCTACTGTTTTATTCCACCCGAATAGATCAGACGGGATTGCAAATTACATTGTTATGATGACTATACTTATGCATGCATGACCTGAAAGTTTCATCTCTCTGTTATAGTTATTAACGATGTGAGACTCTAAGAAAGCAATACTTGTCATAGACGTGCATCAGAAGCAAAAATACGTAATTTAATTCTTGGCAAAAGCGCGTTGACAACTGTGGTGAACTTATAGAAAAATAGATTATGGGTCACAAATGGTCGCTCGTTATAATGGTGCTATTCCTGTTGTTGCTCTTCAACGTTTTGAGTTAAAAGTGTGAGAGTTTACTTTTGGAGCTACTCTCGTATGACAAAGAGCTCTTCGGATACCCATGTACAGCCATCATTCACTGCTGGCGAATATGTATAAAGCATGGTTGTGACTATGTGACAAAATAAATCGTGCACCACAAAAAGTCATTCGTTTTAATGGTACAACTTCCGTCTATGTAGCTCTTCAACTTTTGAGTTAAAAAAGGAAGTTTTACTTTTGGAATGAGCTTCATACATCGTGAACACACACACGCACACAAGCACGCAGTACCCACATATATATTTATATATAGAGAGAGCTCACATTGCGTAGTGGTCCTAGGCTCAGTATTAAAGTAGCCGAGTTCAATATTCAGCCTGGCACAATACGTTCACATTTCTAGATAATTACAGGAGTCATGCCCGAGGAAAGGTACGTCCCTTCTTATTTCTAATAGCTTTGGGTCAAATAGTTGTATTAACTAGGTGTGCACCGATTAATCGACTGGCAATCGATAATCGGCTTTATCGACCACTTTTCCGATTAATCAGTAATGACTCCATTAAGCGGTATTTGGCTAATTAATTACTTTTTTTTTATTAAATTTAAACCATTTCACCACTGCCAAGTGACTCATCAGATAACTTTGACACATTAACATAGTAACTGCTAATTTAACTTCACAGTACTTGGCTGCTATGATGGATTTTGACCTTTTTGTTGCTTTATTCAATAAAATTATAAAATAAAAGTTCAATTTCCAATTCTTTAATGAATATAATTAAACAACTAGATAAGAAAAAAATTACAAACAAACTACAAAGTACAAATTCCAATTATTAAGTAAATAATTATAAGCTAAATTTCTGCTTCCACTATACACGCTGCAGTGGTTACTGCTGCTCTGCACCTGCTGCTGCTTTACTTTCTCTCCTATTCTTCTTGCCTGCATCATTCTGCTTTCATATTTTCAGCAGTATTTGAAGTTAAATACTCTTAAGTTGTAATATAAGAACCTTAGAGTTTATCAATTCTCATGACGGTCTGCCCCACGTAGGTTATTACAGATACCTTTCTAAATAGCCTTTCACTCTCCACAGATTAAAGTGGTGTGCTTAAATATTTTGAAGCCAGTTTACTCAGCAGTGGTAAGGTTTCCTGTGTCTTCTTCCACCACTGAAATGGATCATCACTTCTTGCAATATAATGGTCAAATTCTTCTGTGTACTTAAGCATAAGGGATTTACTCCTTTTGGATTTAGATTGTGATTTTACTTCACCTTGCTGTTCTTTATCATCATCCTAATTCTGCTTCATTATCACCAGTAGAAAGTTGATGTAGAATCCAATTCTTAATAGTGTTTTCCATGTTTTTGTTTAATTTGAATCATGGTTCTAGGAAAGTAGACACACACAAAGTGTTATCATTTAGATAGGATGAACATCTTGTTTCCATTGATTCGACAGTGGTAATAAAAATTCTACTAAAGTAAAAAAAAAAAAATATCAGAATTAGGTTAGACAGCTTTTGAAATATATAACTTCAGAGCTAAAATTCTAGGAATCATCATCTATGTAGCCAAAGTTCATTTACTTGTTTCTTTGGGAATTTCTTCAACTGGACTCAGTAAATGGACAATTTTTTGAACAAGTCGCCATTTAGTAAGTTGTTATGCTTATTCTCAACAGCCTACGTACATTACAAGAGCTTTTCGTTGTTCTACTCCTTTTGAGCATATAATATGCCGAATTCCACCATGTGGTCACATCTTGAGAGTTTGTGCTTTCCACATTAAGCTGATCTTGTATTTAAGTTAATTTTTTAATTGCTAATGGAGAGCGATTAAAGTGAGAGACTATATTCCTGCTGATTGTGATAATTGTCTTCACAGCATGTTAGGAAAATAATGTCATTTATTCAGACTTATATGTATGAAGCATGATAGTGACTAAACCATACTCCTGACACAAGCAAACATATGTGGTTTAAATCCTGCAAGACTAAGAATACTTTACCGGAGATTTTATACTCACCAAGAACATTGTGCAATTGTCTACTTATCATTGCACCTGTGTATATACTAGGGAATAGAACAACTCTCCCTTACCGAATATCTCAACGCTCATGGCCCTCCGCACTTTAACAAAAAATAATGCAGATTTTCTTTTATTTTTTTTTATATACTTACTTTAAAATTATAAATCAAAGTGAAAGTAATGTCCAATATCGTTTAATTATTTTATTTACTTTATAGTAAACGAATTACATTATGTCGAATTACATTATGTCGACGATAACAAATCTATTGTTGCGGTCAAAATATAACCTCGTTGAGTGACCTATACTTCCGGCTGCAATATATATATATATATATATATATATATATATATATATATATATATATATATATATATATTAACACCTTTTTTCTATTCATTTAAAAAATAAAATACAACTTTTTTATATATGAGTCGTAGAAATGCATTCACCAGCAAAAATTCTAGCTAATTTGCATATTCCTTTAAACATTCATTTTAATTAATTTCCTATTATTAAGTTGGTGCAAAAATCATGTCGTTTTTCTGACGATCAACTTCAAAAGATCATAACTCCTTTCATAATAGACCTTATTAATCGAAACAAGAACCATTAGAATCGACACATTTTTGTCAACGAGAAAGAAGTTTATGTATTCCATTAGCATTGAAATCCACAGTTCTGGAACTGATGAAGTCATTGAAAGCCGATTCGGCATCATCTCGGCTTTTGAAGTATTTTTCGTGCAGGAAGTTGTCGAGATACTTGAAAAAGTGTTAATTGATGGGCCCGGTGAATGTGGCGGATGGGGCAGAGTCTAGTATCCCAATTCGTTTAGCTTCTGAAGGGTCATTTGAGCAACATGCGGCCGTATTGTACAAACGGGTAGCTCTGAGAAAGAAGCTTTTTCATGTTTACTTTTCGTTTGGTTTTAGCATGGAATTGCATTTTTATTAGTATACACGCAAAAATTAATAGACGCATCTTTGTTTTTAGATGCGTCCGGTCATTTTATTAGAAGGTTTGTTCTGTTGATCGCCCATGGCGTTTAGTTTTTTTTTAAATGCGATTTTCTTTGATCCACTACACTTCAGTTTCAAATGCGATTTTTTGTTCTTCCACGTTGAAGTTTAAAATAGAATTTTTAATCCGATTATGGAAGCATACTTTTTGTTCATTCCTCGCTTTCAAGCTTTAAATATCATTTTCCTTTTGCTTTTATGGTTATCTTTCAAACATGATCGAGGTCCTGTCACCTTTAAAAAAATAAAACTATATTTTCACCGGACTTCATGCTTAAGTTTGAAATAGAATTTTTCGTTCTTTCATGCTTACGTTTGAAATACTATTTTCATTTTGTCATGCTTACTGTCTCTGTTTTATCGTTACTTTCATGGCAAGTGCTCGTCTGAGCTCCAATCTATGCCCCCCTTTGCCAAACATTCACGAGAAACACTCGTTTAGCTGAAACCACTATCAATAATTTTCACCACTGTGCCTAAACATAAATGTAGATTCCTTGAACAAAGCTTTCTTTCTTAGAACTACACGCCTGTGGAATTATCTTCCGTTTACCTGCTTCCAGCTAACTACAATATGGCTGTCTTCAAGTCCAACGTAAACAAGTTCTTGATGAGCCGTTCCTCTTAAATAATCCAATTTTACCAAATTTACACTTCGAACGATTACTATGATATTGTCCTTTTGACCAATGCACACTCTTTAACCCGTATCCTCGAGTGGCATATGAGCCTTGATAAGTGGTGATTCCTTTGTAAAAAAAATACTATTTTCATTTTTATGTGTTCGTTTAACGTACTAATTTTATTTTGCACTGATTACGTTTAAAATACTATTTTCGTTTTTATACGTATATTTAAAATACTATTTTCATTTTGTCATGCTTACGTTTGAAATACTATTTTAATATTATCATACTTTCGATTGAGTTACCGTTTTATTTGTTTCATTCTTACGTTTAAAATACGGTTTTAGTTTTTCATGCTCATGTTACAAATACCATTTGTTTACGTTTTCTAATACGATTTTCGTTTCTTCATACGTAAGTTTGAAAATGCCGTTTTCGTTCGTCTGCCGCGCTTAACTCTGAAATAATTTCTTGGATCTTTAAGCTTAAGTTTATATAATCGTTTCGTTAGTTTTTCATGATTAAGTTTGAAATAATTTTTTGGTCACTCCGTCCTACTTAAGTTTAAAATACCGTTTTAATTAGTTTTACATGCTCAAGTTTTGAATAGCATTTTCCTTGGTAAGTCATACCGAAGTTTGAAATAGAATTTTGCTGGTATTTAATACTTAAGTTTAAAATAGTCTTTACGGTCGTCTGCCATACTCGTCACCCCAACGTTGTGTGTCGTGAATTTTTCTTTAATCTTTTTCTCGTGTCCGTTCTGAACGAGTCGTCATCTTTTATGCATTGGCGGTTGACGAGAGAGCGTGCACTGGTCCGCAAGTATATAAATGAAATAAAACACAGGGAAATAAAAATTAAAAAAACGCATATTCCAACACTTTCTGTGAATATTCGATGAACTTTGTGCGTGTGTGTGTGTGCGCACGCGCGCGCGCGTGTGTATGACACCATCGATCCTATGAATTTTAAGTTTCACATCTACGTCTACTCTCGAGGCTGAGTTTGTCAGTCAGTTGATCAATTCATCTCTGTCTGTTCCAGTTCTTTCAACGGTGTCTAGCCACATCGAAACCAAAATTGCAGTATTCAAATCGGGTGATGTTACCACTGTACCAACGTGACACACCTACTTTACCTCCAAGATGACTGCATCGTCTGTTTTGCATGACAAACCTTTTTATTTTTTACTTAAATTCTCTTTCTCCTGATCACTAACAAATCAAACTGCTCTATTTCTCAAGTTGCCACTAAACCTAATCCATTTCACGTAACTTAGAGAGGTCCTTGCTCTCCGCCCTTGACCCTAACAGACTCGAAAATCGATACCCATTAACAACCAAAATTTCCTAGGTATGCCCCTGATTAAAGCTCCTAACCCATAACCAAGCTTCTAAGTAAATACTTACTAGCCATAGTCCTATACATTGACTTAAAGTAATCTATAATGAACAGCAACCATTAATATCTCTTTATTAAGAGATAGTATTGCAATAATCATTACACAAACTAAACCGGTACTCATTGAAATAAAAACTTCTGGATATTAAGAGAAAGGCGAAGTCATTCTCCTTCGTTGTAGTCTAAAGGCAACTTACTCAAAGTGTCCAAAATTCCATGCATTCGTATACATTACTACTTATCCATCCATCTATATTTAACTATATTTACAACATATGCAATAACCTATATCTATCAGGTATAACTGTACTCCATATCAAATGTTTACTAAATATTCGGTTTGGGCACCAAATCAGAATTTCTAATAATAAGTAAATCATACCCTAACACTTTATCCTTATCCTAAACCTACTAAACCATATCTAATCATCCATTCCTAAACTTACAAAACTATATCTAACCATACATTAACTCGTCTCTCCCAAATCCAATACTGTAGCAAATTTAGCTGCTTTCACAGCACGAATTTTTACCTATACCCTCTCCCAGTAACAATGGAAATGGAAGCATAGTAATGCCTTTTTTAACCAGGTTACCTACTAAAACCAGCCCATATATCTATTTACCAAATTACACATGACTCAAAACTTACTGTTTTTACCCGTACTATATTTGCACTCGCATCTCATGCCCTGCTATCATCTAAAATATAGCTTGGGCACAACTCGTAGTTCAATTCTTAACACCTACTCACACTCTAATATTATACTAGACCCAAGCTCACATGAATAAAAAAAAAATAAATAAATAAAAATAAAAGGAAAAAATAAAATATATATATATACAAAAGAGAAAGCCTCAAACCACATTATCTCCTAACAAGCCTCCTTACAATCATAGTTGCTTACACTGCATGAGCTCTACTCAACCTCTTTATCCAGTAACAATGAAATAACAATGTCCCTAATCCACTTTGAGGAGTGTAACTATTTTAGCAGATATAACCTCTTCAAACTAACCCAATAACATTAACTAACCACGCGGGGTCGCAGGAGAAGGAAAACTCTGAAACCAAACCAAAGAGGAGGGAGGCCTCTTCAGTCTTGGATGACAACCTTCCTAGAGCTGGTGACTCAATCAAATTACCGGTTTGCAAACCTAAAATGCTTAAGGAGTAGATAGGTCCTGCCTATCGCCCGGCTTCCATACTCCTTCTTTGCCTATTAGTCAGGCGCAGAGATAC
Organism: Euprymna scolopes; assembly: GCF_053919585.1. Taxonomy (NCBI): domain Eukaryota; kingdom Metazoa; phylum Mollusca; class Cephalopoda; order Sepiida; family Sepiolidae; genus Euprymna; species Euprymna scolopes. The sequence continues at coordinate 28,109,399 of NC_136524.1, read as the reverse complement.
TATCACAGTGATTCGACAGAAACACCCAGTGGTAGATCTTGTTTCTTGTCTAGGGCAATGAACGCCGTTCCCTCATTCCCGACACACCCCACCCCTAAAGCTGGGCACTTGAGAATGCTTGAGTACCACATATGCCTGAGCAATTAGATTGGGTTGACCTTCTTCCGATGGGTTGAGGGTACCGGATTGACAGTTACTGGCTGCTGTTTCCGACTGGTAGTACAGGAGCCCTAACTCTTTGGTAGCGCTTAGAGCGGCTGCTCCATCAACAGTTGAATAATATCGGGATGTTTGCAGTGCCATGGCGCGCATGGAAAGGGACCCTGCACTCATCCCCGGTGGGCTTTCCTGAGGCCACAGTCCTAGTTGATGGAGGGTCAGCTGATGGTCTACTTGTGATGCATGTGTGATATTCTGCATAACCCCCTGTTCGGCTTCCCCTAACCCAACTGAAACTCGTTAAATAAAACATGATGACAGTACAATCTAAAAATAAGCTTAAACCAGGCTTAGGGTCAAACAAATCCAACTTGCCTCCTCCCTTGAGGCTTGCATTCACAAATATCCGTGGGCTTAGAACTAATTTAGCTGATGTTGAAGCATTTCTCCTAACAAATACCCCGGATATCTTAGCACTAAGTGAGACTAACCTACACTCCTCCATCCCCTCTAACTACCTTAACATGCCTGGATATCTCCCACTCTGCCGTAAGGACTCTGACAGACATATGCACGGACTTGGAGTTTACATTCGTAATACCCTTCCCTTGACTAGAGAAACAAACCTAGAAACGGATGACCAAGCCTTTATGTGCTTTAGACTAATCATGCAACACAACATTAGCTACTTTTACTTTCTCTACCGCTCTCCCTCGACCCAAGACTGCACCATAATAAACAAAGTATCTGACAGCATAGACACAGCACTCTCCTTCGACACTAGCGCCCAAGTACATGTATTTGGCGACTTTAATGTCCATCACAAAAACTGGCTTGGATTCTCTACTTACACAGATGCAACAGGCAGCGCAACTCGTAGCTTCTCTGTATCTCACTCCCAGCGCAAATTGTTACTTTTCCAACCCGCTTTCCTGATCAGGAAGAACAACACGCATCACTATTAGATCTGTTTTTGACCACAGTTCCTGATGATTGTGTAACGAAAGCCGACAGCCCACTTGGGAACGCTGATCATGCGGTGATAATGGTTGAAATCGCCCTAAACTCTTGACCCAAAACTGAAGAGCCAGTGCTCAAAACAACGAGATATTATAAAAAGGCTGACTGGGAAGCTATCAGAGATCTTATCAGAGACGCCCCATGGGGAAATATTTTTTCTCTTCCTGCTGAACAGTGTGCAACCGAGACCACTGAATGGTTCAAAACTGCAATCGAAGCGCATGTTCCCATGCGGAAATTCTATAGCAAGCCCCACTCTCCCCAATGGTTTACTTCGACTTGCGCAACTGCCATTGCTCAAAGGCAGCATGCATTCCGCAGGTTTAATCGACATAAGTCCAGTTCAAACAGACAGAAGTACATAGAAGCTAGCAGTAACGTTAAGAAAGAAATAGCGACAGCTAAGAGGGAATTTACGGAAACCACGAAAAAACGCATCGAAGCACAAAAACTAGGAACTCGTGACTTCTGGAAAATCTACAACAGTGTAGTAAATAATGGGCAATCAACAATTCCCCCACTAACCAACAATCACGAGGTTCTTTGCTCAGCAACCGAGAAGGCTAACATGCTTGCCAGTCGGTTTGCCTCAAACTCCACACTGGACCCTCTAAACCACCCCCTACCTCAATTTCCTATGCGGACAGACGCCACGCTAGACGACCTGAAAATCACCCCTGCTCAGGTGCATGCCATCATAAAAAACCTTGACACTTCCAAAGCATGTGGACCCGACCACATCCCAGCTGTGCTATTAAAAAAGTGCTCAGCCGAAGTAGCTCCAGTTCTCTCCAAACTCTACAACAAATGCCTTAATGAATCTTGCTTTCCGAGCTGTTGGAAAACTGCTTCTGTAGTACCAGTATTCAAGAATTCTGGCGAAAGAACTGACCCATTAAATTATCGCCCTATTAGCCTCCTCCCACTTTTTGCCAAAATATTTGAGACCTTAATTAACCATGCTCTAGTCCAGCACCTTACAGATGCTAAACTTCTGACCGACCGTCAATATGGATTTAGACAAGCCCGTTCCACGGCAGACATCCTCACTGTAATCTCTGAACGCATATACCATTCACTGGACAAAGCGGGAGAGGGAAGAGCGGTAGCTCTAGATATATCTAAGGCTTTTGACAGGGTATGGCATGAGGGTCTCCTCAGGAAGATTAGATCTTACGGTATCACTGGTAGAATACTTAACGTAATTAAATCCTTCTTAGATAAGAGAAAAATCCAGGTTGTCCTCGACGGTCGTACATCTAAACAATATAATATAAATGCGGGAGTGCCCCAAGGATCTATCCTGGGACCTCTGCTGTTCCTGATATTCATAAATGACCTCCCCGACAAGATTGCCTCTGAGATGGGGATATATGCTGATGACACCACACTCTATAGCAGGCACGACAGGAAAACAAACGAACATATATCTAAAGTAATGGCAGAAACACTAGAGGATGACCTCCAATCAGTAGTGGAATGGGGACAAAAATGGATGGTCACGTTCAATGCCACCAAGACAAAACTGGTTTCATTCAATAATTACAAGAAACCTTCTCTACCACCTATAGCAATGGCCAACGACTCTTTATCTGAGAGTACGTCTCTCAAGCTCCTTGGCCTAACGTTCACTGGAAACATGAGTTGGAACAGTTACATCGAGGGCATTGCCAGGGCCGCTGCAAGGAAGGTGGGCTCTCTCTACCGTGCTAGAAAACTTTTAACACCCGAAAGTATCCTGTACCTCTATAAGGCCACTATTCGCCCATGTATGGAGTATTGCTGTCATATTTGGGCCGGTGCATCGGCTACTAGTCTCTCGCTCCTTGACAGGGTTCAAAAGAGAGTCGCAAATCTGATAGGCCCTAAACTGGCATCAAAACTTCAGCCTCTGTCCCATCGTCGAAACGTTGCATCCCTCTGCCTGTTCTACAAGTATTATAATGGTGAATGCTCTGAAGAACTGCAAGCACTTGTGCCCCCACGACGTGAACATCCTCGACAGACCCGACAAACTGCAAAATCCCACCCCACACTGTAGAGATCCCTAGATGTAAAAGATCCTTCTACTCCAGTAGTTTCTTCCCCAGAACTGCTAGACTTTGGAATTCCATTCCGGGTCACTGCTTCCCCAACTGTACTGACATGCATAATTTCAAGTGCAATGTGAACCAACATCTTGCTGCCCTAATCCCTACATAGTACCCCAGTAGATGTTTCCCCTGATAGTAGCCCCCTACACCAAAGTGGCAATGTGCCTTGTTTGGGGTGAAAATGTAATTAAAAAAAAAACAAAAAAAAACATGCTCAACAGATTACGCACCTTTGACTGTCATTGACCGTTACCAAAACATTGTTATGTAACGCTGAAGTTTGAAATAGCATTTTTGTTGGTCTGCCACACCTCCTTGGACTTTGGGCCAAGATCACAGTGTAGCATCTGTTCCGGCAGATGCTGCACTTAAGATGATTTGTACCAGTCAATGGAGGGGAAACCCTCTATACTGGGACAATTATTATTTTTGGTAACCAGAGTGACCCCTTTTAGGGGAGCTGGTTTTTACCTCACATTAAAAACGGCCTTGTGCCTAATTTGCTCAGTGGGGGAGCAAATAAATACCATCTGTTCCGGCAGATACTGCACTTAAGATAATTTGTACCAGTCAATGGAGGGGAAACCCTCTATACTGGGACAATTATTATTTTTGGTAACCAGAGTGACCCCTTTTAGGGGAGCTGGTTTTTACCTCACATTAAAAACGGCCTTGTGCCTAATTTGCTCAGTGGGGGAGCAAATAAATACCATCACAGTGTAGCATCTGTTCCGGCAGATACTACACTTAAGATAATTTGTACCAGTCAATGGAGGGGAAACCCTCTATACTGGGACAATTATTATTTTTGGTAACCAGAGTGCCCCCTTTTTGCCTACTTTTAGGGGAGCTGGTTTTTACCTCACATTAAAAACGGCCTTGTGCCTAATTTGCTCAGTGGGGGAGCAAATAAACACCATCTGTTCCGGCAGATACTGCACTTAAGATAATTTGTACCAGTCAATGGAGGGGAAACCCTCTATACTGGGACAATTATTATTTTTGGTAACCAGAGTGCCCCCTTTTTGCCTACTTTTAGGGGAGCTGGTTTTTACCTCACATTAAAAACGGCCTTGTGCCTAATTTGCTCAGTGGGGGAGCAAATAAACACCATCACAGTGTAGCATCTGTTCCGGCAGATATAAGATCAAAGTGTAGTATCTGTTCCGGCAGATGCTGCAAGCTATGACTAGCTATGACTAGCAAAGACCAGATGTGGGGGCAACCCCACATGCTTGACCTTTAACCAGCTCCCATTTCCCACCTCTCGGGAGCTGGTCCCCTTTTCCCCTTCCCCCTCCCTTCACTCCTCACATTAAAAATCGGCCTTGTGCCTAATTTGCTCGGTGGGGGAGCAAATAAATACCATCTGTTCCGGCAGATGCTGCAAGCTATGACTAGCTATGACTAGCAAAGACCAGATGTGGGGCAACCCCACATGCCTGACCTTTAACCAGCTCCCATTTCCCACCTCTCGGTAGCTGGTCCCCTTTTTCCCTTCCCCCTCCCTTCACTCCTCACATTAAAAATTGGCCTTGTGCCTAATTTGCTCGGTGGGGGAGCAAATAAATACCATCTGTTCCGGCAGATACTGCAAGCAAAGAACAGATGTGGGGGCAACCCCACATGCCTGACCTTTAACCTTTTGTCAGTATAGATAATTACTTATCTTTCTCATAACAGTTTTCGCTCCACCTCACCTGTCGCTCAGCCGGCAGCCCCACATACCAAACATTAAGTATTAAGTCTAAATTCAAGCTCTCTTTCAAAACGTGATTCGATAAATTTATTCCGACCCCCCCCTTTTTTAATCACGTTGCGTTAAGAAAATCTTTTTTTTCTTTCTATTTTCCCAGAACTTTTCTATGTTTCGGAATTGTTTTAGACGATGATTGATACTTTGCAAAATTTGGATTACTCAGACTACTGTCGCCATCTTTCGGAATCCAGCGTCATCAGGACTCTAGTCTCAATTGGTTTCAAATGCGAATGTATGGAGTTCTTTTTTTTCATGTCTTAGGACGGGAAAGTAGGAAGGAAATGAGGAAGAGAAATGCTATGTTATTCTTACACGGTATTCGGTTCATTTATTTATGGTGATTTAGACATATAGGTCTATCTTATCCATTTTTATGATCTAAATATAACACGTGTCCCATTATTATAGGAAACTATTTATAAAAACGTCTTAACTAGTTATAAATTTTCTAAAACGTGGCTTTAGGTATGTTGATATCCAATGCCACAACCCGCTATTTAAGAATAATTTGCACCTTCATAAATATCCACATAATCCACACACACACACACACACACGCGCGAGCGCGCACGCGCGCGTCACCACTTATCAAGTCTCGGAGGCCACTCGAAGATAAGGGTTAATGAGAATAATATGGTCAGTGAAACAATAGCTCAGTGATTGTTTTTGGTTATAATTGGGTAGAATTTTACCATTTATAGGACAGAATAATAAGGGCGTTCACAATGGACTTCAAAACAACCATGTAGAAGTCAGCTGGTAAGCAGGTCAGTGGAACAGAATTCAGCTTGTGGGTAGTTCTAGGTAAGAAGCTTTATTCATGGAATTGTTGTTTATATTTAGGGACTGATAGAGAATATGGGAAATTATTGGAAGAGGCTGTAGCGTGGCTGATGTTTTTTGTGAAATTTGGCGGAAGCACTATTGAGTGAAACTCAAACGAGCACTTGTGCGTGGAAATAACTGTAGAGCAGGGACAGGCTCGCAACATCTCTTCTGAAGGAAAGAGGTTGCAGGGACGAAAAAAAGACACCGCTAACTAGGAAATCGGCCAGATTATGTCACAGAAAAATTAAACCCAGAAACAACAGACACTATGCTATATCAGAAAGCATCTTCCCACAAAATGATCTAATAAACCAGAAAACAGTTAAATCAGACAATATATATATATATATATATATATATATATATATATATATATATATATATATATATATATATGTTTTTTTTTATTTTACAACCTCAAGATATTTAGGCAGCATATGAGACATATGTCATTGAAAAGTACGGATTTTTTTTTAACTTCCTCCAATTTCCGAAACAGTTTTTTTTTTTTTTTTTTTTCAAAATTATATAAGTCGGATCCGTATGTTTGTTTAGCGAGCGCTGTCGATCGGAACATTTCCGTCATCCTCAGGCAGATTATGTTATGATATCAAAATTACGTTTCGTATATATATATATATATATATATATATATATATATATATATATATATATATATATATATATATATATATATATATATGAAAATTTTGAATCTGTTTCTGCAAATTAAAAAAAATTACAACTTTTTTACTCGACAAAAATACAAATTTTAATTTTTTTTTCTTAATCCATGGATTTTCAATAAATGGCTAATCTCATCAGATAAATAGTTTTTAGCAAAACAATATTATTATGAAGTCATAAATGTTGCTATTTAGGATATAGATCGACAGACTAAAAAGCTTGCATGGAAATTCTAAAAAAAATTAGTCGCAATTGTTTCAATTTACCGAGTTTAATTCCAAACTTTCATTTATACTATCTCGTTTGCTCTATCTCGTATATTGAGCTATTGTTTTTTATCTGGTTGTGATTGTCCATATAAATATTGATACTAATATTTATATGGACTTTGCGTTTACAGTATTACACAATCTGTAATCTGAAAGTATTTAAAAATTTCAGTTAATGTTTAGATATATAAATTTTGTTATTAATTTAATGACATTTATTTAGATTTTTTAAACCACTGTCCTTATCGTGAGTATTATTCTCACAATGTTTCGGTCGATGTAACCTCCGACATTCTTCAGGTTGGAAGTTACATCGGCTGAAACGTTGTGAAAATAACAACCAAGATGAGAATAGTAGTCTGAATAATCCAAATAACATAAAGATTCACAAGTTTGACATAAAAATGCATCTGAAGAAGGTTGGAAGTTACATCGGCTGAAACGTTGTGAAATTAACAACCAAGATGAGAATAGTAGTCTTAATAATCCAAATAACATAAAGATTCACAAATTTGACATAAAAATGCATCTGAAGAAGGTTGGAAGTTACATCGGCTGAAACGTTGTGAAAATAACAACCAAGATGAGAATAGTAGTCTGAATAATCCAAATAACATAAAGATTCACAAGTTTGACATAAAAATGCACCTGAAGAAGGTTGGAAGTTACATCGGCTGAAACGTTGTGAAAATAACAACCAAAATGAGAATAGCAGTCTGAATAATCCAAATAATACGAATTTTTAATGGAAATCGTCTGAGACAAAGCATGAAGCCACTAGATGTAACAGATCGAAATTTAAAGAAAGTAAAAAACTAACAATAAGTATTAAATGGATAGATTCTAACCCAAAAAACAAACAAAAAACTCCCCCTTTGTCAGAAACATTGCTGATGTAATGTGATGACTAGAAGGCAAGCGGGAAAGATCAATCCTTATTTCAAAATTTTTTTTAAAAAAATCAATACTTAATGGTGTTTTTAGTTTTGTAATGGGATGGGGTGTTCTTTTTTATGTTAATAATATGCAATAGGGTTTGTGTTCATGCTGGAAAATCCATAAAGAGTATTATTTTATTTTATTTTAGACCTGAAAATTGAAAATTATAAACATTTAAGCATATAATAATACAACCGGTAACATGTAGTCTAGCGCCAAGAAAAGTAGTAACGATTTAATTTTTTGTTAACGCCGGGAAGCGTGCTAGTAAATAAAATAACAAAACCAAAAATACGCAACTTCATCCATCTAATCAGTTCACTTCTTGCAAGTAAAAAAAGTTCTCGAGCTGAGATCGAAACTAAAACCTAAAAACAGTAAATCAAGTATGATAACCATTAAACCTGCATGACACGATCTTTAAAAAGTGTGTTCAGACCTACTTATTGTTAACATAAGGAATCTGTCATGTGAATCATCCACATGCGCATTCATGAAACTGTTCAAAAACAGATAAAAAATTCGATTACACCCCCATGTAACAATTTTGTAATTTTTACTCCTTAAAGGTTTTTTATATGTCTGAATACCCTCTATACCCAATTTCAAGTTTGTAAATAAAGAATTCGTTTAGTATATAGGTTGAGAAGTGTCCTCATATACATTTTCACTCATATATATATATATATATATATATATATATATATATATATATATATATATATATATATATATACTAGCATTTCAGCCCAGCGTTTCCCGGGTGTTTGGAGGTGTGTGTTGAGCAAAAAAAAAAAAAAAAAAAAAAAAAAAAAAAACCGTACCGAAAAATAGAAAAAGAACGGGGGAAAAATGACGTCTTTGCTATTACGACCATCGCCAAACCGGAGGTTACGTAGGTTTTAATTAAGGCTAGACAATCGAAAGGAGAGGATGACTTTCAAAAATATCCGCGAAAAAAGCGACCCCTCTGTAGAAAAGTGTCCAGTTGAAGTTGAATATATTAATGGTTTTAGCCAATTTTTCGATATTTGTCGTCTGAAATGTCGAACTTCAAAACGAACTGATCTTGTAAAAATCCGTCGCCTCTGTCGAAAGTTTTAGGTAAACATGCAAACATACATATATACATACATACATACATGATGATGATTGCAACGTCTTGTCAGACGAGTGCCACTCCCTCAGTCACTGAAAATCCATGACCCCGAAGATAACCTTTTCTTTTTTTTTTTTTAGTCCTGCTAGCGAATTCACACGCTCAAGCAGACATGACATTGAAGACAGTCCTTGGCATATATACATATATATACATATACACACATACATACCCATAAACATACACACATGCACACATCCATCCATCAATACATACACAATGCATATAACACATACATACAAACATACACATACACACATGAACACACATATACATATATATGCATACACATATATACTATCATATACAAATACATACACACATATACATAAATATTCACATACATATACGTAAAAATGTATGCACATATACATACATACACATAAATTTACCAACATATACCTACACATACATATATATGCGCCTATACGCATACATATATATGCATATATACATATACATACACACAAATATATATACGTATATACATACAAACACACATAAACATGTATACACAATAAATAAATAAATAAATAAATAAAAATATATACACACATACATATATACATACATATACAAATAGGTATACATACACATACATACACTAGTACATATATTAACATACATACATACATACATACATACATACACACACATAATCATATATAGAATGATGGCAGATCAATTATTACATGCTTCCAGCATTTCAGGGCTACACATATGACAATTTTTATAGACAAATGCCTGAGGAAGTATCTATACAAAGATGATGCTACAGAGTTTTAGCTTTGTACGACAGCTAAGTCTCTCTCTCTCTCTCGGTTCAAAATGTTGAGATCCAGTAACAAGCATGAGCAAGATAGCCAGCAACAAATCAAACTGCAGACCAGCTTAATGCGGGTACTGGTCTCCCGCTTTATGTATTTTTTTGTACAACATACATACATACATACATACATACATACATACATACATACATACACTTTAAATTGGTAACTCAAATTTTCGACCCAAACTGATTGAAAAGTTTGCCCTATCTCTGAATACCCTTTATGTAAAATTTCAAATGTTTAGACCAGAAATTTTCTGAGTAATTTGGTAGAAACTGCAAAGGTCAAATTTTAAAAACTTTGACACCTATTATGACCCTTTAACATTTATTGTTTTGGGCTCAAATCAAATTATTAAGTTAGATCCATGTCCAAGGAACCTATATCTAAAATTTCAGTTGTTTATACCCGAAATTAGCGGAGGAGTTTGGTAGAGTTCTCAAAAGTCAAATCGTTAAAATTTGACCCCTTACAGCCAAATTTCTGGCCAAAAACGGATTAAAAAGATTTTCCCAAATGTCAGTACCCTGTATATCAAATTTCGAGTCTGTAGACTGAAAATTGACAAAGTTATTGTGTAGAGAAATATATACAGATAGACCCACAGACACACTGGCAGACACTTTCACTAGCATTTCAGCCCGGCGTTGCCCGGTTGTTTGGAGGTGTATGTTGAGAAAAAAAACCCCAAAAAACATAAAAGAAACGGTCAATTTTTTAAACTTTGATCCCTATTATGACCCCTTAACATTTATTGTTTGGGGCTCCAATAAAGTTATTAAGTTAGAGCCATGTCCAAGGAATCTATATCTAAAATTTCAAGTGTTTAGACCCAAAATTGGCGGAAGAGCTTGGTAGAGTTCTCAAAGGTCAAATCTTTGAACTTTGACCCCTTAACAGCCAAATTTCTGGTCGAAAACGGATTAAAAAGATTTTCCCAAATCTCCGTACCCTGTATATCAAATTTAGAGTCTGTAGACTGAAAATTACCAAAGTTATTGCGTAGAGAAATGTGCACACACACACACACACACACGTTCACTTTTATAGATATATAGATTTGTGTTGGGACGATTAATCGAAATTCAGAATCAGAAAAATCGGGACTTTTGGGGTGTCGGATCGGTATCGGAATTGGAAAAATTTGAGGTTATTTTCCAATGCAAAAAACGATTCCGTTAATAATCTTTTTATTTAATTTTGTTTAAAACAAAATCTCCCACTGCTTCTAGTAATAATTAAAAAAAAAACAAAACAAATATATGCATTGATTTTTAAACAACCAGTAAAACTTAAATCTATACATCTCCACCTCCCACAAGTCTGTTTTACGTTTGAGAAAATATCTGCACATTTAACCTGTGTTTTTACGATAGTCAGGGGAAAAATAACAACCTTTTTAGTTAAATATTTAGAGATTTATAAAGAATCGAAATCGGCAATTGTATCGGTATCGTGAATTTAGTACGGAATCGGCACTTGTACCGCAATCGTCGCATCAATAATATATATATATATATATATATATATATATATATATATATATATATATATATATGTATATATATATATATATATATATATATATATATATATATATATATATATATATATTATCTTATGGTGGGAATTAGACCTGGAGTCGAAAGAGCCAACTTTATTTTTATGTATTAATATTTTAAAGGAACAGTGCTCATAATACTGTAGATATATAATAAGCACATTAGGTATATTTATTGTAGAGCTATATTAATATCGGGTGTAAAAATTAATAATTGTAAATTATGAATCAGTTTCAAAACGATGGACAAACAAAATCAATTGAGTGTACGATCGTTTCGGAAACGATATTTATTTCATTAAAATTGAAAATAACCATTGACAATAATTGACAAAGATTGTGTTTTTGAATATAGTCTCCTAATCAGCAAAAAGAGGGGTGGGCGGGGAGTTTAAGACACCAAAATAAAACTAGCATTTTTATAGTAAGGTGGATGGACCTTATTGAGTTGTATTAGAAAATTTGAAGTTCGTCGGTACATTAGTGGGCGTGTATTCTGGCCACAAATGGTTGAAATACACTCAATTTGATTTTGTTTGTTCATCCTTTTGAAAATGATTTATAATTTACAATTGTTGATCTTTATACTCAATATATATATATATATATATATATATATATATATATATGTGTGTGTGTGTGTGTGTGTGTGTGTGTGTGTGTGTGTCTGGCATAAATACTACACTAGGTATTACTGGTTGGAAGAGGAGGATTAGCAATTTGTATAATTCGAACTACTGTTCTCATCTTCGTTGTAATACTCACAACGTTTTGTTCGGTGTAACCCCCGTGCATCTACTACAACCTTCAATCTAAACGTCGACACATTTTTTTACCAGCTAAAGACCAAATCGAATTCATTCCAGAAGTCAAAATCCGATATATATCGTCTCAAGTCTCTAGACCAAAACTGATAGAGTAGTTTGGTTGAGACTATTCCTCACACAGACAGGCAGGCAGAAAGGTAAGGTCATATATATATATATATATATATATATATATATATATATATATATATATATATATATATTGAGTATATATATATATTGAGTATATATATATATATATATATATTGAGTATATATATATATATTGAGTATATATATATACTCAATATATATATTGAGTATATATATATATATATATATATTGAGTATATATATATATATATATATAAATATCCTAACTTTGTTGATCTTTATACTCAATATATATATATATATATATATATATATATATATATATATATATATATATGTGTGTGTGTGTGTGTGTGTGTGTGTGTGTGTGTGTGTGTTTCTGAGGAATAAACAGCTAAATAAATTTAGTGAAATGCAAAAATAAATAAATGAATAAAAGCAAAAAAAAAAAATAAATAAATAAAAATAAAAAGACTCGAAATGCGACATTTTACAGTCTCGACTGTGCGTGTACTGTGGTTTCTTGGGTTTGGTTGCTACGACAACCTATCGGATATTTCTTTTCAAGTTTGATTTGATCATTGTTCGTCTTTTTTCCGGTACAACGGAACTTACGAAGAAGACAGATGAGCGATATTCATTACAAAAAAAAAGAGAACAATGACAACATTTTAAAATTAAACAAAAAGAAAGAAAGGCACAAAGAGAGTAAAGGAATGAACGAACGAAAGAAAGAAAATAGTGTGAAAAAATTAAAAAAAGGAGAAAAATCAAAGATGTAAGGACAGTAAAATAAAATAGAATAATGAATATGAAAAGAATGGCTTAACAGGAAAAAAGAAGATAAAATTTCGAATAAAAGAGAGAAAGGGAGACAAATGAAAAATGAAGGAATTAAAATAAAAGAAGGACAAAACGGTTAGAATAAAAGAAAGAAAGAAAGAATAAAAAAGAAAGCGTAAAAGAAGTTAGAAAGAAAGAAAGCATAAAAATGAAAGAAAATAAAGAAAAAAAAAGCCTGGATGAAACAAAGAAAGAAATTGCTTACAATGAAACAAAGAAAGAAAATGCCAGAATAAAAAGAAAGAAAAAAGAAAGAAACATTTTAGGAAGTAAGAAAGAAAGAAAATACAACAAAACTAAAGTAAAATTTAAAAGAGTAAGTGAAAGAAAGTAATTAAGACAGAAAACATTGAAAGACACGAAAGAAAATGAAAGATACGGAAAATAAAAAAGACACAAAATATAGGAGATTAGTAAGTAAAGTAGATAAAATAAAACAAGAAAAATAAGGAACGAGAGAAATAAAGTAAGAAAAAAGAAGAAAAGAAAGTGAAGAAAAGGGAAAGGAATAAATACCGGAAAGAATAAAGGTTAGAAATAAAGTTAAAAACGAACTAAGTAGAACGAAACGAGGAAGGAAAAAACCCTAAAGGAATAACAAAGAAATTGAAAGAGAAAGAGAAAATAAAGAAAAAGTGAATGAAAAAAAGAGGAGAAAATAAGAGAAAGAAAATGGAAAGGAAACTTGCATGAGAATGAAATAAAGTAAAAAACGAAAGGAAAGAGTGTAAGAAAGAAAAAAAATAAATGGAAACAGAGGAGAAAGAAAAAGAAAAGAAGGGAATAGTAAAAGAACGATGAAAGATGAATAAAGAAAGAAACGAAACGAAGGAAGAAAGTACATTATGTGAAAAAAAAAAACACAAAGAAAAGAAAAGAAATATTAAAATGGTAAAAATAAAATGGCCACATAAATTCATTAAGAAATGTTAAATTAAATTATTTTTTATTAAATAAGGAAATCCAAGAAAGGTGCGAAAGATATCGCACAGAAAATAAATTAAAAACATCTAAGTGCTATTGACAGAACAAAAAACAAAACAGCAAAAAAACAAAAACAATAGTAGATTTCTCAAGACGTGTCTCTTCGAAATATACGTTTATTTTTCAATGAAAATATTATTTTCAATTATAGCATAAGAAAACATAAAAAGAAAATGTATTTAAATTTTAACAGACTGAAAAAAAAAAACTGTTTAAACTTTAAGTGTAAGATGATGTCGTAAATGGAATCTCGATACGTGGCATAATAACGATAATGCTATTTTCAATTAAAGCCAACAAACAAGTTGAAAATGCTATTTAAAATTCAATTTCAAGCATAAGCGTGGCACAATAGCGATAATGATATTTTCAAAATTATATGTGACAGAAACACGAATATACTATCCAAAATAAACGCGGCACAGAAAAATGAAAGTGTTATCCATTGTCAGACAGGGGAAAATATTAAATACAATTAAATTCTTGATGAGGTGGAGAAATGTATCTGTGATTTGATTGGTTTTACCCTTTCTTCTTCTCTGCGACCCCTCTTTCATAGACGTAATGTTGTTAGTCGCAGCTTTTTTTTTTTTTATAAAGACTACTATGGTATGTGTTCCTAAAAATTGTCTTATCTATTTCCTTCTTCTTTTGTTCCATCTCGTTTGTTTCTTTGGTCTAGTGGTCTTCTTCAATTCGTTGTTTTAATACCTCATTGTTATATAGCTTCCTATTCCAGTAGTTTCTTTCCAAGAACTGCAAGCTTGTGGATCTCTGTTTCTGCTGACTGTTTTCCTCCTAACTTGGTCTTTTCAAGATTTAGCCCAAGCGGGCATCCTCTGTCTTTGTAATAATCGTTCATTTTTGTTAGTTTCTTACATCAGGTAGCTTCACGCCTTTTCTGGAGAGACTGACATAAAATAAAGTCATGACAAACTGACGAACATGTTAATCAAAATTAAAATTTGACAGCCTAATGAAACTACCTTTTTATGCTATAATCACTTGAAGTTTCAGACATGAGCACGGCATATCAATAAATATTATGTGTTAAATGAAACCGTGACAGTAAACTGAAAATTTCTAAATTATGCGTGACACACCAATTGACGGGTAAACCCACTTACAGAAAAACTTGTACGTATCTAAAGTAACAGATGCGTTAATTCAATACGTTCTTAAGATGCGTCCATTCAATTTACGGAGAGGCTATTTCAAACTGAGAAGTGTTGGGTCGACCGTCTAATGGCGAGAGACTCGCTTAGAAATGGAGGACGCAAATTATTATTTCGAGAACAATGTGTAGGACATGCTTTAATAGTACATCTAATTTTTTTCTGTTTTCGATCGGTGATGAAGAAATCTCTATAGACGTAAACAATTTTGGTACTTTTTTTACACAGGAATCACCACTTATCAAGGCTTGGAGACCACTCGAAGATAAGGGTCAATGGGTATACATTAGTCAATGTGATTATAGCGTAGTAAACATATGTAGTGGAAAGAGGTGTCTGGTTACTTTTAATGCATCTAAAACTAATCTTTACATCATCAACGCTCTGATGCCCATCTGGCACCAATTGAAATGAATGGCTCTCGTCTTGGGTAGGCTGCATGTTTTGACAAGCTTCTGGGCATTTTTGATCTTTTGGCAAGGAACAAAGTGTAGTACCTGGGCTAATACAGCACCTCATCTTGTCGGTTCTTGATCAGTTAAGATGAAATCCTTTTAGACTGAAGTAATTTTTAAATTCATATTCCAATCCAGGGTGCTCCGTTTTGAAGAGCTAGATTTTCCTCGCATACAAACGACTTATTACCTGCTATGATATGGAGCCGAATAAATAGGCGTTTTACATTGTTTTAGATTCGTCTTTCGTGGTTTGTAAGGCGTAAGTTCGAGCTTCTTGATTTCATATACGTTCACTAATATTTATAAAAGGTTTTATCCGTCGGTTAATCGAGCGATTAATTGATCTGTCACTTTTCAGCTTGAAGAACTTTCTTTGCAACTTACGAGAATCCTTCCAAAAGTCCGGCCTCCTATTTTTAACACAAAAACCAAAATATCAATGAGATACGAAGATGGGAGTAATACAATTCAAGCGAGCGACTTGTTGTGGCCAAGAATTTATTTTTTATTGAATAGTTACCACCATTCTTGATGAACTTTTGTCAGCCTCTTTTGATGCCTCGGTCGTAAAAGTTCGGAGCATGGTTTGTCCCTCACATCTCTTTGAAACTGACAGACGCATATATATTTGCTGAAATAAACTGCATCGTAGTCGTAAATGTTCAACAGGCGCCGATGAATGTTGATCGGTTCAATATCGTCAGCGTGGAGCAATTCAATGGTGCATCTCTGCTTCTGGCGCACGTCCATGACTGGGATTGCTTTCTTATAGTCTCACGCTGTCAATATCTTCAACATAGAGATGAAACTTTCAAGTTCATTCATTACAACAACGCATTCCAGATTTTAAGGGCCCGATCCAACTTCCTCTTTTTCCTCAGCTCCTTTCTCGATATTGTCTATTTCGTTCGTTCTTTCTTTTTTCTTCTTTGTTATTACTTGTTTACATGAAAAACGTTTTATAAAAGAACCGGTTAAAATTTGGTTTCATAAGAAAAAAGACATGGTTTAAAGATGCTGCTTTTTTAAGGAGTTGCAACAGATACAGGTATTCACATATGTAACCAGTAATTTAATTTATAAAACTCACTATGTCTGTGTCTGTTTGTCTCTGTCTTTTCAAAATGCATCTCTCCCGAGACGTAAGGTCGCAGTACGGCTTGAGGTAGATAAAATGATTGCATATTTTGTGGGCCGTTCTTTTCTGGGTTTTTAGCTGGTAAAAATAGCTGCTAAGGAGTCAAAATTAAAAAAAAAATAGAACTTAGCAGGCTTGTCAACATAAAGTGCTCTTGTATGTATGCGCAAATACGCACACGTCATAGTCGGTTCATTTTAAACATTTTTAAATTTCTTTGGTGATAGCTCAGACAGTAATTACTAAGGCTGGAGAGCTATATGTTTTGATTTCGATTCTAACTGATGACACCCACGTCATACTTTTTTTTACTTGTGAAATCTCTACTATGTGTTGAGTATGATATGATATATAATAATCGATAGAGAACTGGCTGTATAATAAAACAATAGGAAATTTGTATGAATTAAAATATCATATTTAAGCGTATTGTACGACCGAGCAACGCCGGTAGCTCAACTAGTATTTGTATAAATAAATGCATTACAATCTAATTTTTCCTACATTTTTTTCTTGCTGGATTTTTTCTTTTTTGTTTCTTTCCTGGCTTTATTGTTGTTTTTTTTTATTTTAGACATTTTCTTTTATTTTTTCTTGTGTATGTGTTTTGTAATATGTATAACCGGAAATCAATAGGCCTCATTAAGCTTTTTTTTCCCCATTAACATTGCAGACAACCACGGATCTCTACGACAAATGTACAACAACTCATTCTGGAACTTCTGCCGCAGCACCCGAGGCCGCGGGTGTTTTTGCTTTAGCACTCGAGGCGAAGTAAGTATAAAAAAAATTAATCATATCTGTACACCGGCCACCAATTTGAAACAGCGAAAAGATTATGCTGATTGCAAATATGATTAGAATCAAAGATTAGAAGAAGAAAAAATATATAAAGCTAAAAATGAAATTTCTGATTTTTTGAGATGAGGATTTAGTTATTCCTATTATTTGGATTCATCGGATACTGTTCTCATCTTGAGTGTGATTTTCACAACGTCTCGGGCGATGTAACCTCCGATCTTCTTCAGGTGTATCTTGTCAAACTTAAGAAGTTTCCGTTGAACTCGGGAATTTGGATGGAGTTTCGATCGGAACCCTTTATTTACTTCACAGGGGTAGCATGGTCTTGTTCCGTCAGCCATGACTGGATATAGGTCCTAAGTAATTCGCAATTGTATTTTTTGGTCGCCCACACTGAGGATTGAACCTTCGACCTTCATAGAATATCACTTTTTACGATTAATTTTTCCAAGTCTTTAACCACTGTGCGACACATCCTTATGTAAGGACCCATAGCGTAGTGGTTAAGGACCCGAACAAGAGCACGCTACCCCCTCCCCCCGTGAAGTAAATAAAGGGTTCCACTCGAAATTCCATCCAAATTCTCGAGTTCGACAGAAACATTCTCAAGTTCGACAAGATACACCTGAAGAAGGTCGGGGGTTACATCGACCGAAACGTTGTGAAAATCACACTCAAGATGTGAACAGTAGTCCGATAAATCAAATAATAAAAATGAAATATTGTCATTGAAAGAGGAAATCAAATTTAAAATAAGATAAATGTGTGTGAAAGGGAAAACATAGTTGTAAATCAGAAACAAACAATTATTACCAGTAGTTTTGGGAGGTGACAGTGGTCAGGTGTGTACCAGTTAAAGCTGACTATCTGAGTGTGCCAAGTTCGAATCCTGTCAATTCCATAGCACCATTTCTTTTACTTACAGTTTCACAAACTAGAGTTTGATGGATAACTAGTTTCCCGGGTTTTACTAAATATGTACGACTAAAAATAACGTACGATCATTGTACGACTAATTGCCACTGCTGCTGATTAAAGCAACTTTGACGCAAGCAATCGACTTGGTGTCAGTCAGCGTAAAATATTGTAAAACAATCTTGTAATCTATCTATCTATCTATCTATCTATCTATCTATATATCTATAAAAGTGAAAGTGTCTGTCTGTGTGTGTCTGTGTACATTTCCCTACGCAATAACTCTGTTAATTTTCAGTCTACAGACTCACAATTTGATATACAGGGTACTGAGATTTGGGAAAATCTATGTGATCGGCTTTCGGCCAGAAATTTGGCTGTTAAGGGGTCAAAGTTAAACGATTTGACCTTTGAGAACTCTACCAAACTCCTCCAATAATTTGGGGTCTAAACACTTGGCATTTTAGATATTGGTTCCTTGGAAATGGAACTAACTTAATAATTTGATTTGAGGCCAAAGCAATCAATGTTAAGGGGTCATAATAGGGGTTTTTTTTGCTCAGCATACACCTCCAAACACCCGGGCAACGCCGGGCACTCATTGCTAGTATATATATAAAAGTGAACGTGTCTGTGTCTGTGTGTCTGTGTACAATTCCCTACGCAATAACTCTGTCAATTTTTAGTCTACAGACTCGAAATTTGATATACAGGGTACTGAGATTTGGGAACATCTGTGATCGGTTTTCGGCCAGAAATTTGGCTGTTAAGGAGTCAAAGTTCAACGATTTTACTGTTGAGAACTCTACCAAACTCCTCCGACAATTTGGGGTCTAAACACTTGAATTTTAGATATAGGTCCCTTTGACATAGATCTAACTTAATGACTTTATTGGAGCCCAAAACAATAAATGTTAAGGGGTCATAATAGGGGTCAAAGTTTAAAAAATTGACCTTTATTTTTGCCCAGCACACACCTCCAACCACCCGGACAACGCCGGGCCAAAATGCTAGTATATTTATAAAAGTGAACGTGTGTGTGTGTGTGTGTGTGTGTGTGTGTGTGTGTGTGGGTGTGTCTGTATATATCCCTACGCAATAACTCTCTCAATTAAGGGGTCATAATGGGAGTTAAAGTTAAAAAAAAATTGACCGCTTTTTTTTTTGCTCAACATACACCTCCAAACACCCGGGCAACGCCGAGCACCCATGCTAGTATATTTATAAAAGTGAAAGTGTCTGTGTCTGTCTGTGTGTCTGTCTTTGTACATTTCCCTACGCAATAACTCTGTCCCTTTTAAGTCTACAGACTCGAAATTTGATATACATGGTACTGAGATTTTGGGAAAATCTGTGATCGGTTTTCGGCCAGAAATTTGGCTGTTAAGGGGTCAAAGTTCAACGAGTTGACCTTTGAGAACTCTACCAAACTCCTCCCCCAATTTTGGGTATAAACAATTGAAATTTTAGATATAGATTTCTTGGACATGGATCTAACTTAGTAACTTGATTTAACCCCAAAACAATAAATGTTAAAGGGGTCATAATAGAGGTCAAAGTTTAACAAAATTTGACCTCTGCGGTCTTTACCAAATTACTCAGAAAATTTCTGGTCTAAACATTTGACATTTTACATAAAGGGTATTCAGAGATAGGGCAAACTTTTAAATCGGTTTGGGTAGAAAATTTGAGCTACAAATATATAAATGTATGTATGTTTGTATGTATGTTTACATGTCTGCCTAAAACTTTCGACAGAGGCGACGAATTTTTTACAAGATCAGTATCGTTTTGAAGCTTCACCCTTCAGACGACAAATACCGAAAAATTGGCTAAAAACATTAATTTCTTCACCCTCAACTTTTCTACAGGGAGGGGTCGCTTTTTTTCACCGATATTTTCACCGATATTTTTCGATATTTCGATTGTCTAGCTTTAATTTAAACCCACGTCACTTCCGGTTTGGCGGTGGCCGTAACAGCAAAGACGTCAGAGTTTTTACCCGTTTTTTCCTCCTTCGCGTTACGAGTTCGAGCCAGCCTTCCTACTATCACTTTTTTTGCTCAACACACACCTCCAAACATCCAGGCAACGCTGGGCACCCATGCTAGTAAACAATAAAACGAATTTACCCAGACGTTTCGAGAGGTAATTTTTGACAAATATCTTTTTTAAGTCCATATTCCGATTTTTATTAAATATTCGCTCTTACACGAGCGATCTACCAAGCTCGTCAACGCAAAACATGTTGTTATTAAAATAAACAATAACATTTTAGTCAAAGTCGCGATTAATTTTGGTAAATTCTTTAAAGCCTGAGACTTTTTTCCAACCCATTGTGCCACTTTTTAAAAATTTTTAATCTTTGCGGAATAAATAAATAAATAAATAAATAAGTTTATTTCTTTATTATTGAAATAAAAACAAAACGAATTTAGTCACAACTTTCAGCCAAGATTTTTTTTTTCAAATTAAATTTTACAAGTGCCCTCTTTCAAAATTTGAAATTTGTAACGCAATAGCAACGTAACACTATATTTTTAAAGGATAGAATAAATCTCTGAAGACTGAACAAATATTTCCATTCCCGTGTGCCTCTTTTAGGGGAACTAGTTTTCCCCATATTTAAAACATTAGTATCTAACTGCTCTCGTGGGGAGATCAGTAAATAACTATTTTTTTAAAATTATTTCCTGTTTTTTCTTTTTCTTTTTGAAAAAATAATATTGCACAAAGTTCCGTTTTCTGATAACGCGACTCTGGTTCGCTTCTCAAAAAAAAAAAAAAAACGGTGGGGGTCAATGTGCGTTGTTGGTCCAACTTGCTAAGGGTGTTTATTCCGAAAGCCGTTCTCAACATGGGGAGGTTGAAAATAAAAAAAATGCCTTTCAGAATTACCACTTCCAATTTCTCCATGTTAAGAACGGCTTTCAGAATAAACACCCCTAACCTCTCGTTAAGAATGGCTTTCGGAATAAACACCCTTTGCAGGTTAGACAAGCAGCGTACAGTGTAAAAAAACAAAAAAACAAACCCCCCCCCCCCAAAAAAAACAAAACAAAAAACAAACAAACAAAAAAAAACAAAAAAAAAACAAAGGAAATAATTTTTTAAGTTTCTCAAATATTTTTAAAATCATCATATTAGCCACCACTGCTAGCTTTTTTTTAATTAAGCTGGACTAAAAAAGGTTCAAACTAAGTCTTAAATGAACGTAGGTGACTTTTTTCTTTAACTTTGATATTTTTTATCACAAACTATATTCTAAAACTTTGAAATGAAAAGTTATTTAAAAATTTGAAATATCTCGCAACACATGAATAGCTGTATTTCTATTTATTTTGTTTATTTTTTGGAGAATATTAAGAAAAATACTTTATTTTTTGCAAATATCCTTATGTATTAAGCTAAAAAGATACTTACCAAAAAGTAGTCTAGTCTGAAACTTTAGTAAATTCGTTTTATTGTTTATTTTAATAATACAAGATTTTTTTTTCGCTGATGAACTGTGTAGATCATCCGTGACGAAGTTTCTTTGACTAATTAGACCCTTAACGACTGAGATGATTGTCTTTTTCAATACAATGTGCAAAATAATTGTCTCAGGTTTTATTTAAACGTGCATAAAATCGTGTTTAATTTTTAGCCGTGCATAATTTGTAAAACAAAGATACGATTAATCTAATAAAATAAACTTGTTTTTTAGAAAGATTTTTAACGAAAAACAAAACGCAAAAGGGGGCACGCAGTATCGGAAAAAAACTTGTTAGTACTTTTTATATGAATCTAAAAACATATTTGCCAAAGATAACCTCTCGATTGAAAATTGGGAGTAAATTTATTTTATTGTTTATTTTAATAATCTCACATTTTTACAATATTTTACGTTGATAAACTCAGTAAAAGTTGCTTTAATAGTAAAACAGCAGCAGGAGCAAATACTCGTACAATTTAGTCGTATAATTTTAGTAAACATCCTCACGTATGATCAAAATCCGGAACGAATAAATTGTGCTTTCTCTCCTCGGGCTTTCCATCCTCCCTGACCCTTCCCGTCTGTTGAAACAGCGAAATCTATTTGCTAGTATATCCATATCGTATTGGGTTTTATGATTCTCGTTTTCAACTACTGCTGCCGGTTTTTGCTTGTACCATCTGTCTGAGTGTTAAAGATACGGTTTACATAATTCTCAGTGCACTGCCTTCCCCACTTGATCGGGTCTGTTATTTTATTCGTTTGGGGTTAGAATGCTGTATTTGCTTATTATGTAGCTTATTGTTTCGTCGTTTTGTCCGCAGAATCTGCATTTGGTATTTTCTTGCGTTTTGCCGATCTTAGCTTTTAAGTTGTTTGTTCTTATCGCGATATCTTGTGCGGCTGGTATTATTATTCAATATTTTGTTTAGGCTTCCTTCTTGCAACCATATCCAAGCGTTTTTTTGTTAATTTCATCTTTTGTCATCCTTATGAATCGTTCGTGTAGCTGTTTCTCTTACAATTTTTCTTTTCACCTCTTACTATTTGTCTCTCTGTTTTCTATTTTGTCCATTTTCAGCGTCTTTTTTTCTGCATTATATATATTCTCATTCGTTTTGTGTCATTTACACAGGTTTCTATACAAACCAGTCCTTTTCCTTAGTCTTTCTTATTCACGTAGACTCGGTCGGCATCATCCGTTGGGTGTAGTACATTGTGCACGATCATCAGTTTCTTTGATTTCTGGTCGAGATGCCTGAATTCTTTGGTTCAACTTATAAACGGTTAAGAATATTACTGGTAATACTGCCCATGTGTTTATACCTATTATTAGATTTCTTTTATATAGTTTAGTTTCTAAGAGTTTTCTTGTTTTCTGAGGCATTCCTTTCCAATTTTCTCTTTCATTCCTTTTGCTTTGATGGCGTATGTCTTCAGAACTCCCAAATATTTCTGGCTTTCACGGTCATCTAGTGCTCTAATCTCTGCTTGGTTGGGTACTTCTGTATCTTCCGCTGTCTCCAGTTTTCTCCTTCTTATAACTAGCAGTGCACACTTTTCCATACCAAATCCAATTCGAATATCCTGGATAAAGAGTCTGATTGTGTTTATTATTATCTTTAATTCCCTCTTCTTGCAAAACGTTTAAAATCTGTCCATGTACATCAGGTGGTTCATTCTTTCATCCGAATTAGTGAACTTGTATCCATCTTGGCACTTTCTTAATATATTGTTAAGGGGCATCATGGTTATAATGAACAATAGTGATGATAGGGAATCTCCTTGTATTTTAATCTCAGTTATGTTTTGTCCACCAGCTGTCAGTTCAAGTCTCAATGTTTTCATTGCATTTCTATCAAACTGATAATCTTGCCTGGTATTTTGTACATTCTCAGGCATTCTATTATCTATGCTTGCCGAATCTAGTCTATTAATGCCATAGCTATATTCTTTTTTTATACTTTTAATTTCCTTTGGGATACTTTGGTCTATGTATGATAGGTCGTGTGTTCCTCGTTTTTCCTTTTTGGTATCATTTCTGGTCCTCTGGGAGTAGTCCGCGATTATTAAAGAGAATGATAAATTTGTTCTCTCAGTTGTATTTTCTACATGGTAGGTAAGCATGGTACAGGCTTGTAGATGCTGTGTGTGGTTTCTTTTACCGTGTCTTTTTGCACCAGTGTGACTCTACCTTTCGTCATCCGATCGGGCACGTCTGCTTCGTAAATATATCTTTTCAGGTTCTGAATTAGGAATTTATGTAGTGTCGTTATTTTTTTTTAACCAGTGTGCATGTATTTTCTCGTTACCTGGTGCTCTCCAGTTTGCCATTTTTCGTGAGGTTTTCTTGAGAATTTTCCCGCTGATTTCATTTTATGTACCTTTTTTCGATTTTATGTGATTATTATTATTATTATTATTATTATTATTATTATTATTATTATCATCATCATCATCATCATCGGCGGCAGCAGACTTTTTTTTCAGTGCAAAGATGAAATGTTGGGATGCTAAAATATCACAGCAGAAATCGATAATGCACGCAACAATAACAACGAGACCAACTTGATTAGTGTTGGATTCGTATTAATTGTCACATTTTTTCTCTTTTTTTTTATCTAGTAATGAACTGACCTGGCGTGATATGCAGCACTTGACCGTGTTGTCTTCCAAGAGACGGCAGTTATTTGACCTTACGGCTCACCATCACTGGACAACCAATGGTGCTGGGCTAGAATTTAATCATTTATTCGGATACGGTGTGCTCGATGCCAGCGATATGGTTGATCTTGCCAAACCTTGGAAAGGCCTACCGGAAAGACTCCATTGTGATGCTGGTAACGTGACCGGAAACTGGTATGTCATTTGTATACACTATTAACGGCCATATTGTTTTCGTCTTTAGCCTTTTTTTTTATTTTATCACATTTTACTCTATTTTTATCCTCTGTTGGGCATTTATGCTATTAAATTTTCTTTACATCCATGTCAATTTTAGTTTTTCTTTTTTACTTCGGCTCATAGTGTATCATTCAATGAAGGGGTGGGGGCGTGTATTAATACGTTTTCTGATTAGTTCAACCAACGCGGAGATGGAGATGCTGGCCTATTTATTAAGTAAAGCTTACTTATCAAATTGCAGAGAAACGGGAAATTTGATACCGAATCGATTCTCATCATGTGCACAGTTAATAGCACAGATTGTCAATGTTCTCTCATTATTTGCCATTAAGGACACTTCATCCGGGAAAGATAGATCTCCATTCGCCCTCGTGAGTTAGTGCAGTCTCGCGCTATTAAAGGTGCTGTCTGTCAGGGTGAAGCACGTCTTGGCGAGAGTTACCATCTTAACAAGATGTTGCCTGAGTGAATAAGTGTACTGGGGGACGTTCTGCTATCGGATAAAGCGACGTTACCCGGAAAATGAAGTGACTAAGAGATGTCCTTGTTTTGCAAAGTGTAGTACATGTTCTACTTATCACACTTCATATTTTATTCATCGGTCAGTAAAGTATAAATAGTTTTAGACAGAACAAATTTTATTTTTGCGCTAATCATGAGTGAACTTTTTAAGGAATCTGGGTTTTATGATAAAATGATGGCAGAATCCTATTCGCGACAAGACCATTACAGCTGAGATTCTTACTAATTTGGCGTTTTGGTTTATTATATATCCTTAAGGTAGCTTATCCAATTTTTTTTTTTGTGCAGGGGTTCATTTTTTTTTTTTTTTTTTTTTTTGCAATTTCCATTTTTTTCTATAGTAATGTGGTGTCTATACATTTTCCAATGCCTTCTTAATATTTGCTGGTATGAAGATGGTCTCCTCGTTGCTTCGGTTTCAGTAGTATTAACAGTGGAGAATTCTTTCTCGACAATTGGCCTGATAGGTTCTATTCCATTTCGGACTAAAGTATTTGTCTTGAGTAGTATCTAGTAGATCCACCCTCCCAGACCTCCTCCATCGGCTTTTTAGAGGTATAAATCCACTGCTTATTTCAAATTTTGCTAAGCTATAGTGCACCTTCTTTAGGGGCGCTGGATTGATTCTCCCCACCTTCCAACCTTGTGTTACATCTTTCTCTGGTTGAAGGAAGTAAATATATACCTTTACCAATGGTGTTAATAATGCAACAGATCCAATGTGACTTGAACGCGGCTTATTCGTCACGTAGATTTGCTTTATATTCACTTTGCCGTATGTGACTTGAACGCGGCTTATTCGTCACGTAGATTTGCTTTATGTTCACTTTACCGTATATAGTATATACCCGGAAAATGAAGTGACTAAGAGATGCTTTATGTTCACTTTGTCGTATATAGTATATACGGCAAAGTGAACATAAAGTAAATCTACGTGACGAATAAGCCGCGTTCAAGTCACATTGGATCATTGATAGTCATAAGCAAGAGCTGATATACATTTTCATTCTTTTCAAATGCATAGTTTTAAATATATTTTATTTATATCGAACAAGGCTATATATATATATATATATATATATATATATATATATGTATATATATATATTATATATATATGTGTGTGTGTGTGTGTGTGTGTGTTAGCTATAATATAAATCTCACCTGTCTGTTTAAATGTATGTATGTATGTATGTATATATGTATGTATGTGTTTGTGTGTATGTTTGCATGTCTGCCTAAAACTTTTGACAGAGGCGACGGATTTTCACGAGATCGATATTCTTTCGAAGCTCGACCCTTCGGACGACAAATACCGAAAAATTGGCTAAAAACATCAATTGCTTCACCTTCAACTGTGCACTTTTCTACAGGGAGGGGTCGCTTTTTTCACAGATATTTTCGAAAGTCATCCCCTCTTCTTGATTGTCTAGCCTTAATTTAAACCTTCGCCACTTTCGCTTTGGCGATGGCAAAGACGTCACTTTTTTTCACGTTCTTTTCCTCCTTTGCGGTACGGGTTCGAGTCTTCCTGCCTAGTTCCACTCTTTTTTGTTTTGCTCAACACACAACTCCAAACACCGGGCCAACGCCGACCACCCAGGCTATATATATATATATATATATATATATATATATATATATATATATATATATATATATATACATATATATAAGACACTGATAGAATTCAGATGAAAATCCTGATCGATATTACTTGAAGTAATACGTTCAAGGAGATCCTAGCCAAAAAGGAAAAGCTCAATATTTAAGAATAGAGCAAAACATAAGTTTCGTGGTTAAATTTTAAATTCTGAACAAACAACATATAGAGACATATATTCGATTTAATGTCAATAAGGAGCAGTACGCTTTCGCTATATGGGAATATCACTTTCTCCCATGGGCCTATATTCTGCCCACCTGGTTTTATAATCCTGAACGACATTGGACTCCTTCCGATAATGGACTACCCAAGTTGTATCAACTTCTCTTTTCGTATAATTTTCTCCATATAATTGTTCACAACCACTCAAAAATTATTTTCAATATTTGTGCTGAAAAGCAAAATAGCGTCCATTCGCAGCTGAACATTTTGCTAACTGCATTTCATTTTCTCTGATGATATGACCATTGTTGAAAATCCACGGATTAAGGAAATTAAAATAACTCCTTCTATATATTCCTTTTGTCAAGCAATAAATTCTTAAATCGAATATATGTCTCTATATGTTGTTTTTTTCAGAATTTAAAATTTAACCACGAAACTTATATATATATATATATATATATATATATATATATATATATATATATATATATAACAGGCTCCTTCAGTCTTTGACACACTATGGATACACACGAAGGGCTGCCTGCGCATGAAATTTTTGTGGCAGGAGGTGCGCAATCTCCAACCACACATCTCCCGAGTCGACATTGTTAAATACCAGTGGCAAGTTACGTGTAGGACGACTGGGCAGGGACGACTGGAAACAAATGCCGAGATAAGCGGAGAGCACATACAGCGCCTAGAATTCCCAAATGGTGACCCGTCGGGTACTAACCAGGCTCAACGTTGCTTAACTTCGGTGATCTGACGAGAACCGGTGTGTCAACGCGATTATGTCGTATATTGACATGGTAGAATTCTTTCCTTCGCTCAGCTCTCTTCTTTTATCACTCTCTTACTCATAGTTGCGGTGTCCCTTGCTTTAAAGTCTCATCTTTCATTTGTGTTAAGGTTGATGAATATACAGTTTGTATATTTTGACACATATCAACCTCTTTACTTGCTTATTATAGTCTCAAAAAACCCAAATGCAACCCGCACTCGAGAATAACGGTAAATGAATGTCTGGTAGACGGTAAGTCAACACCGTGATGGTCGGCAATGATGGAACTTGGGTAGGGTGTTACTTTTTAAGAGAACGGCTCAACAAGAACTGATTAGCACTAGACTTGAACACGATCGTGTTACAGTTAGCCGAGAAGCATTCCTACGATATTGTTTTCCCCAGACGGACAGTTCTGGGGGGGGGGAACTTTGCTCATGGAAATTTAGCTTACTTCTAGATAAAAAAAAAAATGTAAATTAAATATTAAAAACTGCATTCGTTCGTAATCTTCTCCCTTGAGATGGCTAGAATTATAAGTGCCACGTAATGCTTTCCACGCAAAAATACAATGCGTACAAGAAACATAAAAAATAACAAATAATTGTTAAAGAAAACCATGTGTAGGCATTAAAAATGGGTTTATGTTGCAGTTTTTGTGTTAAACATTAATAAATGGGAAATCATGTCGAGTTAATATCCAGTTAGTATTACGCATGTAAAGTTAAGAAAAACACACTTGAAATATGCAAACATTATATGAGCAAATAAAATCAAAACAAGATTGTGACTGAATTTAACCTGATGTCGTGTAATCTCGTTTATTCGCTGTAATACTGATACATTCAACTACCCACCAACGTTAGTCTTACGCAAAACAGTCAAACATAGCATAATGTTTTCGTTTTTGTTCCGTTTTTACCAGGCAAAAATAACATTACCTGTTACTTTCTCGGTTAAAGACGACCAATTTCGCTTATTGCGAAATAGATGGAGGGGGTCCAGGTAACTATAAATCAACTAATTCTTAACCCGCAGATTCTTCCGGCATTTCTTCATTTTTAGCATTGTTCGTTTGAAAACGTGTGGATAATTGAATTTAGAAAGGCAATCCAGCTCGGACTAGTTAGAATTGAATTATGTAGTTAACATGAAAGACGAGCGTCAATCGTAGATAATGTCGGATCCTGGACATTGACTGAGTATTTTAACACAGAGTTATGGGAATCTATTTCAAAGACAATGCATCTTCTGGTATCAGCAAGTATTATATATAAAAAAAAGAACAAAACAAAACAAACAAAAAAACACCCGAAAAATAAAAGGTAATCATGAAGATATTATATCTACGTAATCAATCGAAGGTGTTTTCGACTATCAGCAATCGTCGCTTCCTGTAATAATGATTGCGAAAATATGAAACACTAGGTTCTATAGATATAAAAATAATTATTTATGATTTTTATACATACATACATATATATATATATGTATATAT
Source organism: Euprymna scolopes (assembly GCF_053919585.1). Taxonomy (NCBI): domain Eukaryota; kingdom Metazoa; phylum Mollusca; class Cephalopoda; order Sepiida; family Sepiolidae; genus Euprymna; species Euprymna scolopes. The sequence continues at coordinate 28,079,850 of NC_136524.1, read as the reverse complement.
ATATCAAATGATTAAAAATAAAATAGCTAGCAAACAGGTTTCGAGCCTCGCTAAACATAGCTATACACACAAACACACACATATATGCGTGTGTATGTGTATGTGTGTATGTGTGTATGTGTGTGTATGTGTGTGTTTGTGTGTGTGCCGTAAATATCATAAAACACAATGCATCAATGAGTTTTTCGGATCAAAGGAACTATGCCAAATTTATTTTTTTCCTTTCGAATACTGATTGGTGCTTATTCTTCTAATATGTCAAGGCGGAGAACATTCTAAAATTTACATAATGATTATATGATTGTTTTTGTGCTACGAAACATGTGCTGTCAAGAATTGAACATTTTAAGATGCCGAACAAAATAAACGCTGTTTGGAATATAGGATTTTTGTCATATATATATATATATATATATATATATATATATAATTTTTTCGAGGGTAAACATATGGTTGCTACAAATAGCCAGCCCTTTTAAGTCTCGAGTTTCGCCCTCAGTTGGGCTCATCAGTTAGACATATCGCGCTCAGCATTTGAAACCCGAACCTCTTGCATGCTAGGCGAACACTTTACCAACAGAGCAAACACGCCACACACACAAGAATGTCTACTAAATTACACAGATCAAGCAACCCGCAGCACAGATCTGACTGTGGAAAGAACCTACATCATATCGAACAATATATATATATATATATATATATATATATATATATATATATATATATATATATATATATATATATATATATATATATATATATTAAGATATTTGACACCTGGGTAATTCCTAATAAATAGATTCACTTTCAATAGAGTAAACACTAAATAGAAACATATAAGAATTGATGAATTAAGCTCGTTGTAATCACACAAAGGAATAAATCTGAGCGTTTAGGTTTTCAAAAGGGGGTTGGGTCGCGGCCCAAGCAACTCAAACCGACATGTTGAGATGATCGGCAATATACGGACGCTGGATGGACCGATTCACGAATTATGCAGAAAGATTATGGATTATAATATGAAAACAATAATCCTCCTATTGATAGAGACGGTGACTGAGGAAAGACAATGATTTAAACGTTAATCTCTTAGAAAGGAGACTAATCAAGGCAAAGATAAATCCATGACAAGTTCTTCGTCTGCGGATCGACATACTGTTAACAACGTCCACACATACACACACACACACACACACACACACACACACACACACACACACACACACACACACACACACACACACACACACCTCATTGTTTGTGTCGCCGTCTGGCATCACGTCTTATAAGCGTATTAGCATGGTTACCCAGAGTTACCCGGGTGTAAGAACAACAAAGTAAAAGATTTGGATTAGTTGGATTATTATTTAGACTACCATTCTCATCTTGGATATTTTTCTCACAGCGTTTCAGTGAAACCTACAACCTTCGCCCTTTTCCAGGTGTATTGTGTCCAAATCGATAATCTTTATATCGAACTCTTGAACGTGGATGGAATTTAGAACGGAACCTTTTATTTAATCCACAGGAGTAGCTTACCTTCGTTCTATCAACCAAGACAAGTAGAGGTCTCAAGTGATTCGTAATTGTATTCTTAATAGCGTCTGTACTGAGGATTAAACCGTCAACGTACAGAAGACTATCAGTTAAATTATTACTGTTGCTTAGCACGTTTATCTGTTGCGGCCGTATTTAGGACTGAAACATAATAACAAAATAGAAGCAAAAAGTATGTGTGACATATTGCTATTAAAATTATTGGAAAGTCCAAACCTATAGATCAGAGGCTCCCTCAACCATGCTAGAAAGTTACTCACGCCTGAGAGTATCCTCTACCCCTACAAAACAAACATTCGCCTACGCATGGAGTATTGTTGCCACATCCGAGTTGGTGCATTTTCCACCAGACTTTCGCTCGTCGACGGGGCTCGCGAAAAGAATCACCAACCTAATGGGCGACCCATTAGCATTATCACTAGCAAACAAACTCCAATCTCTGTCACATCGCCGAAATGTAGCATATCTGTACTTGTTTTATAAGAATTTTCATGGAATATGCTCTGATGATCCCAAAGCACCTGTACTGCCTCCTCGACGTAAATACTCCCGACTAACTCAACAATCATCAAGATATCACCCCTACGTCGTAGAGATCCCTTGATGGCGGAAAACCTTCTTCTCAAATAGTTTCTTCCATTCCAACTGTTAGACTTTGGAATTCCCTTCTCTGACTGTACTGACATGCAGAAGTTCAAGTGTAATGTTAACAGACATATTGCTGCTCATCTCCTTACATAATATTCCTGTAAATTTTGGTCCCAAATAGTAGTCTCTTACGTCAAACTGACACTGCCTTGTTTGGGGTGAAATGACAGTAAGAAAAAAAGTTCATGTGATTTTTATCCGTATATATATAAATAATGCATCATCCAAAGAAGGCGTTCTTTAGGAACCAAACAAATATATACTTAAATAAAAATATGATTTTTTTTAAAAGATATTATGTAGGTAAATAAATAAATAAACAAACACCTTTTCAGGAAAAAATAATGTTAAAACATTGTAAAATGTTTTTTTTTTGTTTTGTTTTCATTTTTCCTATTTCAATTAGCGACTATCAATTGCAACAAAACATTCAGGAAATTTATCATTCATAAAGCAAAATATAGGCATAACGTTATTAAGACGATCTATAGTAATCGAGCTACCGTAAATCGCGATCTACACACACACACACACACACACACACACACACACACACACACACACACACACACACACACACACACACACACACACATATAAGATGGAACGATAAATTTGTCGCCCTAAAGAAAACAATACTACAGGTTTATTTCTAAATCAATTCAGGTAACTTGATTACGTAGTAGAGCTGACATTTATCCAATGTAGTTGTCTTCAGACTCAATCACCGGTTCGATGCAAGTCTGAAACTGGTAGCATACCTTTTCCACAAGCGCCGGCGGAAGCTCGGCGAATACTTGTTTAAGTTGGTTTTGGTGTTGTGGGAGGTTATGTTAGTGATGATTTCGACGTATGACCAAATGACCAGCGGGGTCAGATTGGGTGAGGAGGGGTAGAGCAAGTGAGAAAAGGGTACAAAATCGTAGCACTCTTCCTGAACCTAAGCCTGGGTCTCTTTGGACTTGTGGGTCGGCGCCGAGTTCTTCTGCCAACCACAGGGTCTGCCAGCGACCACCTGATTGCACCAGGGGGTCACCACACTCTCCAGCATACACAAGTACACTTTAGTGTTGACTTCGAAGATGTGAGGTGGCATGATGTGGCTCTCACTTGAAACCACACCAAAGACCATAATCGTGGCTGGAAACTTCGATGAGCTGTGCCCTCAAGCGTTGAACCGTCCAGATTTGCATTTTGAGGATGCTCGAAATGGCCCTGTTGCCATAACTAGGATTCGTAGAGAGAATTGGAAAGAAAACCGGTTTTCACCAAACAGAAATGGAATCATATCGTCTTTTCTAGGACAACAATTTTATCATTCCTCCCTCTGTGTGTGTATGCATATATATACGTATATATATACATATATATACGCATACATATATATATATATACATATATATATATATATATACGCATACATATACATATATATATACATATATATATATATATATATATATATATATATTAAGAAAGTTTACTAATGACGGATAAAACATCCATTATTTATTGAATCATCAAATGTCGGAGGATATAGAATACAATACAAGTTATTCCTTAATTTATGGATAAGGATTAATGTGTTTCACGGATGGACAGCGAAGAAAACACATTGATAAGGAGAACATGATGAAAAAAATATTGTTTATTTAAGATCACTGTTGTATAGCGGGTACATATTGGGGACACATATAACGGGGATTCGGAACAATAATGCCATTTTTATTCTGAGAGAGACATTTATAACAGAGTTGAGAGAAATGCGAATTCATTATTGAATGAATGTGCAGTACAGTTCTTTTACATCAGATGGGAGATAATTCACTTATGATGGAGGATGGGGCAGACAATCAGTACTTGGACGGGTTTATACAAAGTTTGTTATGATGATGATAGACTAAGCACATTTATCTTTTCAGTTGGTGGAATGACGACACGAAGACAAATAGTTACAAAATATAGATGGTGATTCTTTATTAAGCAGCCGACCAATTGATGATGTATTCGGGCCTTTTCGACTACATGGTACTCTTCCCCCCTTCGCCTCTAAGGGGTTCAGCTCTCACCAAGTCGTGCTTGTGACTGTGATTGTCTGATTCTCTCCTTTCGAACCCTCATCTCAATATATTGAAAATCTCTTTTTTTCTTCTTTTTTTTTACATCAAAGGTGTGCTGTTAATCAACGTGACTAAATTTCACGTGGATCCCAATTTTAATTGTTCAATATCTAACCCATTTTTAATCATTACCTATGAACTCACTTGTCCATTCTTTTAACTGGCATATTTAATATCCAGTTATTTCTAAAAGAATGGACAATCGCTCTTTTTCTGACATAAATAACATTCAGTTTTTTTCTAATAGAATTAACAATCGTCTGCATTCCTAAGATTCCAATTATCCATTATCTTTTAACACTTGCCTACATAGTTCGATTCTAGCCTTTTCCTAATATTATTTTCACTTATGTAGTATGTCTTCTTACTTACATGAGAAAGGGACAGCTCTTCTTATGTGACATGGCGGCTTAATAAGAATTTGTTAAATTAGACTTGAAAAGGGAATCTTGTGGTAAGTTGTGAAACAGTCCCGTGGTATTATGTTTTATACGTGCAGTTCTTAGAAAGAAACTCTGCTCTTGGAAGTTTCGTTTTTTTTTCCAGATGCATTGAGAAGGAAAAGGAAAATTATTGACACTGGATATATTGCACCGATTATTTATTAATTAATTTTTTTATATTATTATTATTATTATTATTATTATTATTATTATTATTATTATTATTATTATTGTTGTTGGTGGTGGTGGTGGTGGTGATGGTGGTGGTGGTGGTGGTGGTGGATGTTTTATAGGGAATAACTATATATTGGAACTCCGTCGAGTACCTACCATAAAAAGATTGATAAATTGATAAAGACTAGCATGGTATCTTCGGTGAGAAAACGGTCCTCCGGATGATAAGGAATATTCCTAACTAGATTTCAAAGTCTATTTCGTACTCTGCCAAGGCATGAAAAAGTGCTCGTCCTCACATGTGGCAACAGTACTTTATCTTAGGACGAATGGAACCTTAAGTAGTAGCCTTCGATATCATTCAATAAAAATGTTCAACCAGAGAAGGGATGAATTTATGTAGTCACCCACAAACCGACAATTTCTTTTTATTACAACTCTTCAGTATGGCTAGACACTCACAGGGTAGATCGAAGTCGATAGTCAGTAGCTCTAAGCATCACACCACGGAGACAGGTGCCACTAACAAATGGTATCTACAATGCCTCTGTAAAACTTTGGTACTTGTGCAGAATTTTATCAGAGGTAACTTGCAGTCCGCTCGGCTTTGCTCGGAACATGACGTCATTCGCTCGGCTTTCATTGTAATTTGAGGTAAGACGCAGATCAATGCGCGGCAAAGTAGCAGACGATCTTTGGGGAAAATATTGAAAAAAAAAAAAAAAATTAACGGGACCAGCCGAGAACTTCTTGACAGTTATTTTTTCGAGTTTATGTGGAAACAGAAATTTGGTAAAGATCCTTTTGTCTCCATCTTAAATTAAAAAAAAACAAAAAAGAAACAAAAAAAACAAAAACAAAAAAAAACAACAACAACAACAAAATAGTTGCCAAGCCTCACCATACAGGGAAAAAATATTCAGTAAAAAAAATAAAATAACAACAAAAAAGTTTATTTTACATTCGTTACAAAAATAAGAAAAAAAAACAAACAAACTGCAAAATAAATATTACATTAAAATGCTTTATTTTTAAATCCTTGTTAAAATAAATATGAAAAAAAAGACACAAAAAATGGTTTTCTTATTAATTTTGTTCAATTGTGTTTGCCAAAAAAATTAAAAAAATGGTCGAAAAAAAAAAGAAAAATATAACTTAGTTATTTATTTAGTTTTTTTTTTCACTTAAAAATTGTTACAAGAATAAAACAAAAAATTGTTATGGTAGGTTATTGTTTCTTTTTTATTTTCGTTATGTATATTTTTATATTTTATTTTTGGTGATTTTATTATTTTTAAATGTTTTCTTCGGAATTTTTCCTAAGTAGCATTCTGATGCTTTGATAATCGATAACGCTCGGCAAAACCCGACATGTTCCGAACAAAGCCAAGCGGCAAGTTAGTTACGTAATATAACTCTTTTCTTTTATAATTCAATTAAATATACGCACAGTAAAACTATATATATATATATATATATATATATATATATATATATATATATATATATATATATATATATATAAACAAAATGGCCGCCGAAAATCTTATTGCTTAGACCTCGAGACAAATAATAATAATAATAAAAAAAAACATAGTAAGAAATATGCTAGAGTTTCTCAGAACGAAAGTTGTAATTTAATTGTTTCTTTGTTAGTGGAGTCGTGTTTCTTCGCCCAAAAGCAATGGTAGTTAACATGCTCTTTCTCTGCGACATTTTTTTTCCAGGGAATTTCGATCTGGAGAGCACCTGCAACTGACAATCGATACTGACGCCTGCAAAGGTACATCGAGTGAGATCAACTACCTGGAACATGTACAAGCTGTCATTACTTTGAAGTCGACTTACCGCGGTCACGTGGAAATGTTTTTGACTTCTCCAATGAACACCACGTAAGTAGATTACCACCACGGATCCTGACTGACAGTCTTAATTATTCCTGTCTTTATACTTCTGTCTATGTCTATCCATCTCTCCCTCCCTTTCTCTCTCTCTCTCTCTCTCTCAGTTTTTATTTTAGTCTTTCTATTCTTTTACCCTCCTCCTCTTTCTCCTATCCTCTTTTTTTATATCAGCTTTCTTCTTCTTCTTCTTCTTCTTCTTCTTCTTCTTCTTCTTCTTCTTCTTCTTCTTCATTCTGCATATAAAACTGTCTATTTCTCACTTCTTAGTCTTACGGCATAATTGACTCTTTCTAACACATGGCTACTGTCATATTTTTGTTCAAGGTTGCCAGATTGGCATTTTTTAAAACCAAATTTCGCCAATTTAGCATTTTTTTTAAAGTAGTTTGGCCTTCCGAACTTGTATTTGGCCGTTTCAAAGCGTAATGTACAGACTATATAAGGAAGGAACAAACAAAATATTATATAGAATATTGATTTTATTTCGCGTCCTCTTCAGGAGGTTATACACAAAGTCAAGTGTTGGTTTAATGAAAGTGTTTCAATGGAATCAACTGGATTCGAACCTAGCACACCTAGATTTTCAGTCAGCATGTTTAACTACTTAGCTGCGATACACCAGAAAAACAATAAAAGCAGCGGATTTAGATAACATAGACCAAAATGAATGCTATAATAGCCCGAAAATTAAGTATCGTTTTGCATTGAATGTATATATGAAACTAATCCCCCATTTACATTTTCAAATAATAAAAAAAATGAACTTTTTTATGGTTTTTGAATTCTATGATGTTAACTTTATTGTTTTTTTACGATCCTCGATAATTGCTCCAAAATGAAATTTTAAACAAAATAGTGATTGAAACACACGCATAAATGTCACCAATTCTGCGAAAATTGAATGTTCTACCAGTATTTTGTTTAATTTTCGATTTTTGAGTGATTAAGAAGGCTCGACCGAGACCACCATTTTGTTTTTTCATTTTAACTCGACAAGCTTTACACTACTTTATTTCTACTAAAAAAACTTTTAAAATAAGTTAAAACACAAAAATCTTATTTAAGTAGGTAAAAGAGTAATTTAGCTTGACGTTTGGTAATATTTATTTGTTATGTGTTTATTTTAACCCCTTTTTTTCTGTTTTCCCCCTAATCTAAAACATACAAGTTTTGAGAAGGGAGAATGTTGGATATCCTCCATTTTTAAAACCGACTTTTTCCTCAATACAAACTAAGAAAAAATGATTAATACAGAATTGTAAGTAGGAAAGAAGGTGTACACCGTGATGAGCCACAAGAATATCGTCGACAAGCTGAATCAATATGTGCACTAAAAGATTATAAAAAGGTTGGGGAGACCTGGATTGAGCAGAGTCTATGGAGATAAATTAGACGTGCTTTCAAGTATGAACTAAATAACAAAACATATAGTTAACAAAATAGCCAACATTAGGAAATTTCAACGAATGTCATTGTGGCTTGGCAGGCCAAGAGCAAGCTCAATCCGTTTCCACGGACAGCATGCTCGTAAAGTCAAGTCAGTTTACGATAGTCTCCAGGATGGTACGTCATTACCAAACCAAGTCTGTTAAGAAATGTAATATAGTACAGACTTTCTAACGATTCTTAATAATATTATGTACTTTATGTATAGGGTTTCGCAATGAAACAAAAGAAAGAAATTCGACATGAGTTTTTTAATTGAAAAGGGGCACTTATTACGTGTCGTTTCAACACCAATCCACGTATTTTCCAAGCCAGCAACAATATGGTCGCCCAAAAATCTTACTAAATGTTCAGAAAGGTGAAATGAGTTTTGCATCTTGTTTAAAAGTCCCTGTCGCGCCGCCACGTGGTTAAACAGGACACTGCCGTGTCGACACGTGCTGAAAAGTCTCTCCGCCACGTGATTTTTTTCTCCTCATACTCTGCTGTGACGTAACCTCGCGCTACGGCTTGGTCATTTGGATACAGGAGATGCCGCTGTTGCTACTACATATACGTCAGCGACATTATTACAGAAAGGCGTGCATGGTGGGATCTATCGCTTCACTCTTCTCAACAGCGATCGGTTGAAACACAGATCTATCGAGAAGAGAAACACAATTTGAATGCTTGCAACTTTTTTTGCTGACGTTGTTGAATGTTGGGCGTTTGTTGCCGATTCTGTTACTTACAATTCTGTTACTGACACAAGTCGCATTAGGTATTACTGTTTGCAACGGAAAACACCATCGTCCTGTTTGTTACTGTTTCTGTCGAGGCTAACTAGTTCGAATATAAAAGGAGTTCGTCAGACGATATCCTTAAGTGTGTTGAGTAGGGAATTTGCCGGCACTAGGGTTAGTATTCGGGCTTGAGTTAATGTTTGCCAGCTTATCTTCTACATAAAAGAATGTGGAATCCATATATCAGTTATGAATCTGCGCCTGTGCTAACGACGTGGACGACTCAAAAATGCCCCCTCGGCCATCTTTTTCGACCACGTCAACCCAGAGATGTGGACCGGTGTGACGTGATCGAGTAATTGTAGGAAAGACATTCTGGCTTCTCTAATCATTGTTTCACTGCGCAGATAAACGGTCGATATGTTAATGAAACCGTAAAAAGTATAATGCTAATCAAATTTACGTAAATCACGCCTTTCTCTCATTGTTGGGTGCGAATCCTCGACTGATTGAGATAACAAGTTGCTGGGAACGTGAAACGATTATTGGTAAAGATTATTGTGGGCTTGTTATGATGTGTAAACTCACTTGTATTCACAGTAAAAGCATGAATCTATCAACTCCACCACCTGGCGCCATTTTCTTTATGTATAAATGAATATGTATATTATTTTTTTAATGTTTTGTCCGATTTGTTGTATTTTGCGGTCAAAGGACACTCAGAAAGGGGGGCGTCAGGTGACGGTTGCGATAATGAAGATGATGCTATAGATTCGACAGGATACAAAAGCTGCAGGTAGTTTGCTCTAGTATCCATTTCTCTGTTACCCTGTTAATTATTAATGAAAATGTAGTATACATTAAACTTTCAAGTTCCGGTAGGTAAATTAGTCTCCAAAGTGTAGTATCTGTTGCGATACTGTAATTAGTCTCTTCTGTCCTTGGTCAGTGAATAATTACTTCTACAGTGAAGCAATTTTTATTTTTGGTCCAATTCACATTGCTTCTTTTTTTGGACGGTAGATATTTCCCCATATTTAGAGCCGAACTTTGCTTTTGTGGGTAGGTAAACCAGTTCAACAAGAAAGCCAGTTCCACAAATTATTGAATAGATATTTAAATATTTATAACTTACATAATTTGGGCTTCCTTGACTCTGACGATGACAAGCGTGATTCTGAATCAGTCAAACACATGTGGCGAAACCTCGTTAATCTCATTCGATGATAACAGATAACGGTGTACAGGACTGGCAATCGAAATAAAGGACTTGCGTTCGAGCGGCGAGCAAATGAAGTATTTTAAATGCTCGATCGTTTCCTGCCGTTTATCTGTCCACAGCACTGCTAGGTCACGTGTTAAACGTGAACCTAACACTCGCATCCCGTTTCTACCTTCTTACAAATTACACCTGGTTATAAATTTGACCTTCTTACAAATACGTCAAACTATTTGTGCCTGTAGACAAAACTAAGTAATTTTTACTTGCATGCCCACGAGTTCAATGCTAATTTTAAATAAACTCTCAAATGATAGGTCGTCTTTCATTGGGAAAGAATTAAAAAATTACCACAGTCTATGAGTATTTATTCTTACTTAACGGAAGAACGCATACTAAATATGAACTTGGACCTCACCAAGGTTTGTTCATGTTAATTCTTAACACTTCAAATGGTTTCATGCTGAACGTTTTTCACTTGCTT
>NC_136524.1:28049130-28059130 GCF_053919585.1 Euprymna scolopes | reverse complement strand
AAAACTAGCCGAATCAAGATAACAAACTTTGTGGTCTGTTGCTTTATAAGCGTAATAAATAATGATGAATTTTGCTTATCTACAACATTTTGCTGCAGTTTCATCGTCTATCCAATCTTCGGAAGAGCTTTAATATAGTCTTGAGCAAAGGAAAACAAATTAACACAATTCGATCGTTTTTTTTATGTTACTTTTTTTTCATGTTACTTTTTTTTCATGTTACTTTTTTCATGTTACTTTTTTTTCATGTTACTTCAGTGTGAAGTCTCAAAAACGAAGAGACGCCTTCCTATGACTAACACTGGATCTCGATAGAGATAGATATTAGAGTATTCTTATTACGCTTTTTTTTTACCGCTCAAACGTTCCTTTTCCTAATCGACCAGTTGACTATATTATATAGTCATCTTTCCTGTGGTCTCTTGGTATTACCGAGCTCATCTAGTCTGATGGAGTATTCAGCTTAGTTATATTACAAGAGGCAACATCACTCGGAGAAGCCGCATCGTTCCTTGTATAAGCAAATGCAGTGTTATACTGAGGGATCTTACCTGGTTGGTTGGTTGTTTTTGTTTTACGGCACATCAACCTATTTCAGGTTATTTGATGTCGAATCTAGTTATTTTGAGGAACGATTTTTAATGGAGTATATTTTTTTTTTAAGTCGGATTCTATTTAACCCATAGTTGGGACCCTAACAGGTACTACTATTCCGGGTCAGAGTGAACCTGGGAGCAATGGCAATTAAAGGGTGGCTCCACACTCCCCAAGGCCCGCAAGGTGGGGCCTCACCATCAGATATAGTTTTAGGTCATATCCAAGACCGATATTACCTGGGCTTCTAATACTATAATATTTTGAATAGTTGTTCAGAGTTTACTTGTCGGTAAAAGTATCCTCGTGCCAGGTTATCCTGACAAACCTCTGTTCAGGGAGGCTGAAGGTACTCAAAAATGCTATCAAGTATGCACTCTAATTCTTTCTCGGAGGCATTCAAATCACCGCATGTATTTTTTTCATTTAGTTTTACCTGGGGATTGGGCATCCTACTGGATGACAGAGATTTATCACATATCTCAGACATTCCAACCGAGCGATCGTTTTAGGATTCTAACTGCTCCTTAAAATGCAATTACTTGTATATCTTTTGCACTTGGTTCACCGGGTATATTTGCCAGAGTGTGTGATTGTATACGTGCTGCGTATGATTCGGCAAATATTTTCAGATTGCTTTAGTCTGCCTTGCTGGCAACGATTAATCTCGGTATTCATGGAAGGCAGTGCGTGAAGGTTGACAACATCTCTAATGTAAGTGATACTATATACCCAACAGAACTCGAACACGGCACGCCAATTGTTCAGCTTCACACCGGTGTTAACTCAAAAAGAAAAAATATCGGACAATAAAACTGCGCTGCGCTGCATCTGATTTGCATAAAAACAAAAATAATGACACAAAAAATACACATAAAAACAAGCAATGTATGGGTGTATGTATATGTGTATAATAAGGGGCTAATTTAGTTCGACCAATCGATCAACAATCGAGAATACAAGACCAATATCGATTATGTAACTCTTTATTTCCAGTTTATTCTTCTTTCAAAATATAACTTGCGGCAAAATGTTTTCTGACAGTCTTTTCTTTTTCATTCTTTCGTTCTTTTCTTTTTCATTCTTTCGTTCTTTTCTTTTTTCATTCTTTCGTTCTTTTCTTTTTCATTCTTTCGTTCTTTTCTTTTTTCATTCTTTCGTTCTTTTCTTTTTTCATTCTTTCGTTCTTTTCTTTTTTCATTCTTTCGTTCTTTTCTTTTTTCATTCTTTCGTTTTTTCTTTTTTCATTCTTTCGTTCTTTTCTTTTATCATTCTATCGTTCTTTTCTTTTTCATTCTTTTGTTCTTTTCTTTTTCATTCTTTTGTTCTTTTCTTTTTTCATTCTATCGTTCTTTTCTTTTTCATTCTTTTGTTCTTTTCTTTTTTCATTCTATCGTTCTTTTCTTTTTCATTCTTTCGTTCTTTTCTTTTTTCATTCTTTCGTTCTTTTCTTTTTTCATTCTTTCGTTCTTTTCTTTTTTCATTCTTTCGTTTTTTCTTTTTCATTCTTTCGTTCTTTTCTTTTATCATTCTATCGTTCTTTTCTTTTTCATTCTTTTGTTCTTTTCTTTTTCATTCTTTTGTTCTTTTCTTTTTTCATTCTATCGTTCTTTTCTTTTTCATTCTTTCGTTCTTTTCTTTTTTCATTCTTTCGTTCTTTTCTTTTTCATTCTTTCGTTCTTTTCTTTTTTCATTCTTTCGTTCTTTTCTTTTTTCATTCTTTCGTTCTTTTCTTTTTTCATTCTTTCGTTCTTTTCTTTTTTCATTCTTTCGTTCTTTTCTTTTTTCATTCTTTCGTTTTTTCTTTTTTCATTCTTTCGTTCTTTTCTTTTATCATTCTATCGTTCTTTTCTTTTTCATTCTTTTGTTCTTTTCTTTTTCATTCTTTTGTTCTTTTCTTTTTTCATTCTTTCGTTCTTTTCTTTTTCATTCTTTTGTTCTTTTCTTTTTTCATTCTATCGTTCTTTTCTTTTTCATTCTTTTGTTCTTTTCTTTTTTCATTCTATCGTTCTTTTCTTTTTCATTCTTTTGTTCTTTTCTTTTTTCATTCTATCGTTCTTTTCTTTTTTCATTCTATCGTTCTCTATTTTTTCGATATTTCGTTATTTTCTTTTTTATCCCCCCGTTCTCAATTTTTTTTTTTAATTTTTCGTTCATTTCTTTTTTCTTTCTTTCGTTATTTACTTTTTTAATCTTTCGTTTATTTTCTTTTTAATTCTTTCGTTTCTTCTCATTAACCCATTCCTTTCTTTCTCCATTCTTCCGTTCTTTTTTCAATCGCTCGTTATTTTTATTTTTATTCTCTCGTATGTTTCATTAATTCGTTCATTTATTTTTTATTTTTTCGTTCTTTTCGCTTTCCTTCTTTTTTTCTTTTGTTCTTTTTTCATTCTTTCGTTCTTTTCTTTTTTCAGTCCTACTCCATTTATTAACATATTTAGTATTTTCCTCTTTCTTTTGTTTCTTTTAATTAATCAATACCTTCTTTAATTTCATTAGGATTCCTCTTCTCTGTTCTTTCATTTCCTTATCTTTTCTGTCTTGAATTTCCCTTCCTTTTTTTTTTCACTTTACTTTTCCCCCCATTCTTTATTTTGCTTTCTTTCGTTTTCTTTCAATGTTTTCTTTTTACTTTTTTTTTCATTTCTTTTTTCCTTTTGCGTCATTGGCCTCTTAATTTCAGTCTTTCTTTCCTTTTTCTTTCTTTCTTTTTTATTTATTTTCTTTCTTTTCTTTTTTCATTATTCCTTTCATTCATTCTTTCTTTCTTTCTTTCTTTCTTTATTTTCTTCTGATTTTGTTTCCGTTCTCGGTTTAACCTTCATCGAAAGCGATTGACAAATCTAACATAAATTAAACAAACTCTATTTTTACAAATCTAAAAACTTAGCCCATTCATTACATAACAGAACTTTTTAAATTACACGTGTAACTAAATATTGTATGTTTTTACTAAGCAAAAGATAAAAGACAATCGAATGTGTCAACTTTATAGCTATACGTTATGAAGTACACCATTGTATATATATATATATATATATATATATATATATATATATATATATATATATATATATATATATATATATATATATGGGAGGAGGCTCATTTAGACTATGGATACACACACGAAGATGTTACTGCGCGTGAAATTTTTGTGGCAGGAGTGGCGCGATCTCCAACCACACCTCTCCCTGAGTCGACATTGTTAAATACCAGTGGCAAGTGTGTACAGGACGACGAGATAAACGGAGAGCACATACAGCGCCTAGAATTACAAATAGTCACCTATCAGGTATTAACCAGGCTGGCCGTTGCTTAACTTCGGTTATCTGACAAGAACCGGTGTTTCAATGCGTATACAAATACGTATTTAATGCTATGCTATCTTCGTTTATATATATATATATATATATATATATATATATATATATATATATATATATATATATACATATACATATACATATACATACATGCATATATATATATATATATATATATATATATATATATATATATATATATATATATATAAATATCTAGGCTAAAAGAAAAATATTCGGTGAGAAAATTTAAAGAAATATATATATATAATTCGGTTTAAGATATAAGTGCTCTATTAAGAACTGGGAACCGTTGGATACATAATATATATATATATATATATATATATATATATATATATATATATATATATATATAGATAGATAGATAGATAGAGAGAGAGAGAAGGACAGAGGAAAATAGATAGATAGATAGATAGATAGATTATTTAATTTAAAACTATGTATATCTTAAGAATTAACTTTTAAATCAATATCAGCACTATAACCTTCTGTTAATATATATTTATCTGCTTGTCGGTTTCTTTCTATATATCCCTCTCTATTTCTTTTTCTATCTCTCTCTCCCTATCTATCTATCTATCTATCTATCTATCTATCTACTCTTTCTCTCTTTCGAACATACTTAATATATATGCATGTATATATATATATGCGTACACACGCGCACGCACACACACACGTATATAGTGAGAGAGAGAAATATATATGCATCTATAGATTGACAGATATAGCTATATGTATCTATATATCTATATATCTACATTATATATGTATCTATATATCTACATTATATATAAATATATATATATATAGTAAGTTATAAAATATTTATGGCAATTAAGCTATATTTATAACTTATATAATATATATGGCTCTACCACTGTTGAAGTAAATACTTAATGTGTACGCATAAATTTATACTTTCGTATATTTATGGCAATTAAGCTATATTTATAACTTATATAATATATATGGCTCTACCACTGTTGAAGTAAATACTTAATGTGTACGCATAAATTTATACTTTCGTATATTAATTTATGTGATTAAATGTAGTACATTATATATATATATATATATATATATATATACATACATACATACACATATATATATGTTGTATGTATGTTTATATCTATTTACGTATATATATATATATATATATATATATACTTATAGATAGATAGATATAGAGAAAGAAAGAGTGAGAGAGAAATAGGAAATGTATATATGTATACATCATATATTTATATATATATATATCCTATTTGATTTAAAGTAGACTCTAGATCTTCAACAAAAAATTATTGAATTTGCGTGTAAACAAAACTAGTTGTTTCAGTTCTTTGTAATTCTATGTATCCATGTTTCATCAACAAAAAAAAAAAAACGCTGAATATTGATATATCTGGACATAGATCGATACATACGTACACATTTACATACATCCATTATAGCTATATGATATCACGTTCCCAAGATATCCGTTAAAAATCAAATTATATTTTACATTATACGAAGTCAATGACGTATACGTATAACGTTCTTTTCCATATGGATAAACGCATCGAATAGATTTAATTTAATATATTGTGCGCATGGGTGTATTGTTGAATTAGGGAGGCGGAGAGAAAAGTGTACGTGAACACAACGTGTAAACGGGCATGTATGTATGCGAGTTTGTGTGTGGCTGCGTGTGTTTATGCATACATTAATTAAAAAAAAAAAGTGGATAGTCGGACGAAGTCGGTTTTTTATTTACGTGTGTGCATGTAGAGGGGTGGGGTGTAATTTTCAATAAAATAAATAAATAGAATAAATAAATAAAATAAAATAAAGTAAAATAAAATATATAAATACTAGCTGTATATATATATATATATATATATATATATATATATATATATATATATATACATAAATCGATAAGTAAATATGTATATATACATATTTATATAGGTATAAATGTATATATAAATATATATATATAAATATATATATATAAAGATATATAAAGATATATATAAATATGTGTAAATATATATTGATAAATCTATATAAATCTATATATAAATATGTATATGTATAGATAAATATATATCAATATATATATATATAAATATATATATATAAACATATATATATATATGAAAATCTATATAATATGTATAAATATATATATTACATATATATGTATATGTATAAGCATATAAATATATTCACATATATATATATATTCATATGTATATATTCATATATATATATATTCATATGTATATTCACATATATATATATTCATATGTATATATTCATACGTATATATTCATATATATATATGAATATATATAAACATATGTGTATATATATTCACATATTCACATATTCGCATGTATATATATATTCATATATATATATATATTCATATATATATTTATATATATATTTATATATATACTCATATATATATTCATATATATATTCATATATATATATATATATATATATATATATATATATATATATATATATATATATATATATATATATATAAGCGAGATAAGACACTGATAGAATTCAGATGAAAATCCTGATAGATATTACTTGAAGTAATACGTTCAAGGAGATCCTAGCCAAAAAGGAAAAGCTCAATATTTAAGAATAGAGCAAAACATAATTTTTGTGGTTAAATTTTAAATTCTGAAAAAAACAACATATAGTGTCAAAGACTGAAGGAGCCTGTTATATATATATATATATATATATATATATATATATATATATATATATATATATATATACATATATATATATATATATATATATATATATATATAAGTTTCGTGGTTAAATTTTAAATTCTGAAAAAAACAACATATAGAGACATATATTCGATTTAAGAATTTATTGCTTGACAAAAGGAATATATAGAAAGGATTATTTTAATTTCCTTAATCCATGAATTTTCAACAATGGCACATATCATCAGAGGAAATAAAGAAATATATATTCATATATATATATGAATATATATATGAATATATATTTCTTTATTTCCTCTGATGATATGTGCCATTGTTGAAAATATATATATGAATATATATATTCATATATATATATTCATATATATATTCATATATATATATTCATATATATATTCACATATATATATATTCATATATATATTCATATATATATATATTCATATATATATTCATATATATATATATTCATATATATATACATATATATATACATATATATTTTCATATATATATTCATATATATATTTATATAAATATATATATATATATATATATATATATGTTTGTATGTATGTATATATAATTATTTTACTATAATAATTAAATGTATCACACCGTAAGGATAATTTCTGTAGCTCAATACGTAATAGAGCAAGAATATAATTTAAAAGGAGAACGGCAACCAAAGATTTAGATAGCCACATGGTTCGGAATATATATATATATATATATATATATATATATATATATATATATATATATTCATGAAGGTTTTTACGGACTCGTCTCTACATAGTTTCTTAGACATTTTTCACTATTAGATGAAACGCGTGTAAGACGTAATGTAAGGAAACGTCATTGTAAAATAATTCCATGTTTTGATTGTTAGAATGGTAACTAATGGTATATATATATATATATATATATATATATATATATATATATATATATATATATATATATATATCGTGCATCAATAAAACATTGATGTCTCTGCATAGCTTCTTTCTCTAAATATATTTTCAGATATACATTTCTCGTTAATTTTATAAGAGTTAATCTTATAAGTTGAATACCTTTCTACAATAGTGCTCAACAACAAGCAGCGTAAATATTATGTGTACAACACTATAGCTACACATGTGCAGATCTGTTACGGCTAATGGTTTTCTCAGGACAAAAGACCCACATACTTATAGACACGCTCACAACTAATCTTGCTCACAGCCACACATGGACCTTAATCCACATATACGCATATGCATCCGAATACACGCATAATTCAAATAAATACACATTTATCATACAAATATCCTATAGCAAACACTCGTATGTATTTATGCATGTATGTATACATAAATATGTTTATCCCGTGCATATATGTTATGATTGTTTATATATACATATATGTATCAACGCCTGTTTATCCTGTATATTTATATATTTATATGTTATGAATGTCCTCCTATATATATATATATATATATATATATATATATATATATATATATATATTAAAAAAAAAGAAAACATTCATACGTTTACAGAATTGAGCACGCAAACTCCCGATAATTTTAAATTTAAACAATTTTTACTGATATTAATTGTAATGTAATTATATGGTTGAATCTCGTCGCAGTCCATTTCAGTTTAGATCAGATCAAACTATATAGACCCCCCAGTAAATAACATTAACTTATAAGTATATAAAATATGAGCGACCATAACCAAAAGCCAAGTTGAATGAAGTAATTTTAAATGCCAGACGACGCATAAGATCAGCGATTGTCTATTCTTTCTTCGACGCAGTGAGGGAACCGTTTTTTTTGGTAATGTTTCAGTAATAACTGGAATAAGTTTCAAAAATTTGTTTTCTCTATCCTTCCACGCCGCTTTCTCTGTTAATATTGGATTAGACTTTCCAGCCAAATAGACTATATATTTCTTTTCTTTTTTTTTTTTTTTTTTTTTTTTTAGGTTATTGAAAGCTTCGGAAGTGAGTGGGTCCGTGGCCGATGTCCTAATACCATAGCTAACCTTTTATCATTAAAAAATGTTTGTTTATTTTATTATATGGAACCACCAAACAACCAAAATTATAAACAGCGTTCAGCTATTAGTTAATAAATGTTTCATGCTCGATTGTCTGGTGTCATCTATCAACAGCAAATAAAGATTGATTTTAGCTAGTAAATATTTATTTTTTTTAAAAAACAGTAAACCAACCCAAAGGCTCCCTTTTTATTATCTTCTAGACCAAGTTATAAGGGAGAACGCTACTCCTTACGCAAGATTTATCCACTTACCCTTGATTCTCACCTTTATATTGGTAATTGTTTGGCAAGAGGGCATCAAGTACGATTTATCAAGTATTTGATAACTATCATTGAACCCCGGTGTGGCAGTCAATTAAGAAACATTCTTACTATTGTACTAAAATGGATTATGTTAAGCATTTTTTTTTCTTTTTTTGATAACATATATTTCTGGCTAGTCTGATATAAAACGGAAATGGAGCACGATTAGACTCATCAAAAAGAAAACATTTAAATTATTTTAGTATTCATACTTATTCATTGGTAATTCCATCAATAAATTTTCGTAGAACTGAGATTCACCAAATCTTCAAAATTTCATTTTAAAACTCTATGTGAATGTTATCCTTATCTCGTTACCCAAAAAGTACATATTCAGTATTTTTTTGTTAATAGGGAAAATTTAATTCAGTTTTCGTTGGGATTAGTCTAAATGTTGCATTCATATTTATTCTATTGTATATATATATATATATATATATATATATATATATATATATGTGTGTGTGTGTGTGTGTGTATGTATATATAAATATATATATATATACATATATATACATATATATGTGTGTGTGTATGTATATATATACATATATATGTGTGTGTGTATGTATGTACATATATATATATATATATATATATATATATATATATATATATATATTCTTGTCTTTGATAAACAATTTTAAAAGTAATATCACACGTTAAAATAAACATTAGTTGATCAATTTATAGCTATGTAAATCTATCGCAAAAATTTAGGGAAATCCAAACGAAATGGAGGTTTTCGGAATTATCGCTCAATTGTTTTCTTCTTTCTTTTTTGACTTCTTTCGTTCTTTTATTTGTCTCTTTCTTTGCTTCTCAAATTCACTTCTCTCATTCTTTCTTTAACTCCTTTGTTTTCCTTTCAGTTTTTTACAAGCAGAGAAACACAATTCTTATCTACTGCTAACAAGCACAGATGGAGATATATCAT
>NC_136524.1:28024130-28036630 GCF_053919585.1 Euprymna scolopes | reverse complement strand
ACTCTCCTTTGATAAAGTAAATAAGCAATTAAGTAGTTAATAAATTCCCATCTCATATAAGACCTACTCCCAAAAGTGTGCTCCATGTCTCTATCGCCCAATCCTACTAAAGTTCCACTCCAGCATATTTAAAGTACCAAAATGATATAATAATCCCCTGGATAACCATCTCCCCCGCCCTCTGTTATATACACCCTATAAAAGATTCACTAATATGCCCATTGCAAGGCGTCGTATCCGTACTTTGTTATCTAGCGCACCTTACCTCCTCTTCTGATAAGAAGCGAGGAAAGTAAAGACGATGTCAAAGAAGCTTTGCAGCTGAAGGAACAGAAAACAGAGAAGCAGCATTTAATAAGAATCACCCAAAAGTGAGAAGATTTTGACAAAAAGGTGGTAGTAGGAGGAGGAGGAAGAGAGGAAGGAGGAGGAGGAGGAGGAGAAAAAAAATAAGAAGAATGGATAAAAAAGGATGAGAAACATTGAATAAGGAGGATGCAAAGAAAACTTTTTAAAAGAAGCATTGAAGAAAAGAAAAAGAAAGAAAGGGGGGGGGCATTGATTTGGGAATACCCAACATGGAAAAGAATAATATGTAGATGATGATGGAGAAGAAGAAGAAGAAGAAGAAGAAGAAGAAGTAGAAGAACGAAGACGAGAAAAAGGAAGAAGAAAATGAAGAAAATAAAGAAAGTAAATGAAAAGAAGATAAGATGATAAAAAAGAGAAGAATTTATAAAATAGATGCATTAAGGAAGAAGAAGAAGAAAAGTAAGGAAGAAGAAGAAGAAGAAAAGTAAGGAAGAAGAAGAAGAAGAAGAAGAAGAATGGGTTTAGTGTTTAGAAATATCATAACCAAATGATAAGCACTTAAAGTTGGCATTATGTTGGCATTATCATTCCCATTTCTTTTGATCCTGGCTATGGAACTCACATTACCAAATGCAGAGAACAGTAAAACATGCGTTCATTAAATAGCAGTTATCCTTGCCACCCCCAGAGCTTTTAATGGATAATATCGTGATACTCTCGACATCCTCTCAAGGTGTTATGGAATTAAAAAGGAGGAAAAGCTATATTAAAAAGAGGAAATATGTTAATCAGCAGAAAAAGTATAATGAGGTTAGTAGAAATAGGACAGGAACTGTTCACCAAGAAATACAAAAGCAACTGAAACAAGATAGTTGATCAACATGTGGCGGTAACTGGGGAATGACAGGACATAGGCGTCAATACAGTTATAGATGGTTTTAGCAGTGGGAGTTTACAGTGACTGTTTACGACAGTAAGGATACTTTAAAGACAGTCTTGAGTTTGCGACAGTTGCCATCATTTTCCAATTAATGACAGTTGAAAGCAGGTTGAGATAAACTGATCAACTGACTGACGAGCATGGCTTCGGTAGATGACTGAAACATGGACGGTAGCGTGTAGAGGATTGTTTTTCGCGATATTGTCACACACATATCCAGACCCTAATTGATATATGCAGAAAATATGTCTGCTTTTATATATATATATATATATATATATATATATATATATATATATATATATATATATATATATATATATACTTGTGAGCATCTGCGCGCCTCTTCGGCAGCCCCCAATGCGAGAGATGACGATACGACCAGAACGAGAATGGAGGATGGAGAGAAGACCACGCCAAATAGCGGTGGCGTTAACGATTGTTATCTAGCGAGAGGGAGTTTCTGGTCTCACAACATTACGATTCTCATTTCGTCTAAGATCCAGGTCGATTTTCCGTTGCAGACATATTACGATTTATTCAGACGAATCACAGTTGCCCACAAAAACTCAAGACAAGTCATTGTTCTGAAATAGTGCCTGCGAGATGGGAATGACATAATTCCAAACAGTCAAAGAAAACTAGTTAAGATCCTTGGTCGGTTCTACACCGTTCTACAACCTAATTGAGATCAAGGCACAGAGTTGCAGACGGACATATCATCGGAAAATATCTAGCAAAGAGTAGTTTTATACATAAAATACTATTATAATTGCTACTTTGACAATTATAGATCGAATTTTAAGCATGAATTGATATTGCTGCTTTAATATATATGTATGTATGTATGTATGTATGTATTATTATTATTATTATTATTATTATTATTATTAGTAGTAGTAGTAGTAGTAGTAGTAGTAGTAGTCTTCTACATTTAAAACGCGCTGTGTTCTAGGCGGGAATTAATCTGTAAAAGGTAAGAACGGGGTTGTTCTTTTACTCAGATAAGTTACTGATGAAGAACGCAGAGCCTTTGAAATTATTATTAACTAGTGGGACTTCTGTAAATTCCACAGAGGAACTCGTTCATATGTAATACATTGATGTTGGCATTTTGTGGATGGTCAACGTAAATGGAGATGCGCTGATATTATTGTAGCTTTTTTCGTTAAAACAGAAAAAGTATTTATCTAAGCTAACATGGACGCCCGGTCGTAAAATACGCTTAGATATATTTTAATTCATGCAGATTATATATATATATATATATTACTACAGAGTCAATTTTCTAACGATTCTTATATATTATAAAGTTGTGACTTCAAAAATGAAAAAACAATATATATATATATATATATATATATATATATATATATATATATATATATACATATATATATATATATATACGTATATATACATATATATATTTATATGACGTGGGTGCATCAGCTTGAATCGAAACAGAAACAAAACTTCTAATATATATATATATATATATATATATATATATATATATACTAGCATTTCAGTCCGGCGTTGCCCGGGTGTTTCGAGGTGTATGCTGAGCCAAAAAAAAAAAAAGAGTAAATTTTTTTTTTACTTTGACCCCTATTATGACCCCTTAAAATTTATAGTTTCGGGCTCAAATCACTTTATTAAGTTAGATCCAGGTTCATATCATATATATATATATATATATATATATATATATATATATATATATATATATTTCATATATATATATTTCATATATATATATATATTTCATATATATATATCATATATATATATTTCATATATATATATTTCATATATATATATTTTTTTCATATATATATATATATATTTCATATATATATATTTCATATATATATATCATATATATATATATATATTTCATAGAAATATATATTTCATATATATTTCTATTTCATATATATATATATTTCATATATATATATATATTGCATATATATATATTTCATATATATATATATTTCATATATATATATATTTCATATATATATATATATATATATTTCATATATATATATATATATATATATATATATATATTTCATATATATATATATATATATATATATATATATATATATATATAATCGCTGGATTGAACTTATTTTCCCCCTATTATTTGCATATATTTATGTAGTGAAAATTGTTCGAATAAAATTAAGTCATTAGTTAGTTAGTTAGTAGATGGAATTAATAATTTTATAATTTACATAAAAATTAATAATCTTATTATATCATAATTAGGATCATTTAATTCTTTCTAACTCAACAATAAACAACTACATATGCAAATAATAAATAAAATATTTATCAATATTCAAATTTTATTTTTACCTGCAATATTTTAAGTCTAAAAAATTCTTATTTTTTTACTTTACTAGAATATCTTGTTCTTTACTTTTCCAGGTTGAATTTCTTGTCCTTTACTTTTCCAGGTTTAATAAAATCTTAAGAATATTACTTTTCATGCGCGCATTTTTCCATATAATCCATGATTTTTCCAGGCATTGCTATTGTATTAATATATAAATTTATAATATTTATTAATGATTGTCAAAAAAAATTAGCTCTCAAACACACTTTTATGCAATATTTATCATTCAATCACAGTAGTTCTGAGCCAGGGTCTCTACCGAGACTGCGGTTCATGAATTCGTGATTTGTATAGAGCGCAAACTAGCAAAAAAGAAGATGGCACTCGGTGTCTTTTTAGATATCGTTGGAGCTTTTGACAACATACCCTTCATTAGTATGTTCAAGTCGCTACGAGAACTCAATGTGCCACCAGTACTCATCCGATGGATTGAGTATATGGTGAGGCACAGAACAGTTCAAGTAGAACTACTGAGGGCAACTGTTAAAAGGGAAGTAGTTAAATGAAACCCCCAAAGTGGGATTTTATAACCTTTAATATGGAACTGTATGCTGAATCCTCTTTTAAAGGAGTTTAAAAATAGGAATATTTATGCCCAGGCTGCTGCTGATGACATCGCAGTGCTGGTCGCGGGTTCAAAAGCATCATTGGTCAGACGCATTGCCAAAATGGGACTACATTTTTCATCAAATGTGATAACGAAAAATTTGAGTTCATTCAAAGAATATGTATATCATAGAATTCACTAATATTTTTAATCGATAAATTCACCATTTTTTGCTATAAAATCATAAGGAGAGTTAAAAAAAATTAGTTATTAAAAAAAAAGTTCGTTTTTTTAATTATAAAAAAAAAACGAAACACGGGATTGAACCTAAAATCTTTCCACCAACCCCCGGTACTATAACCGTTACGCTAATATGTCATATTTGCAAACTCGCAGTAAAAAATATTTATATACAAAAAAGTTATGCAAAATAAAAAAAAGCATTAGTCACTTATGTACTTACTCTCCTGTTTGTGAACCCACATATTTTGTTGTAACTTTTTTTCTACTGAACCAATTTTCGAAATTTTTTTTTCACAATGTAGCTAATGAGGTGTTCTATCCAACTATATAACCTGTTTGAAATTTGGTTGCGAACGAAATTAGTGGTGGGGGTTTGAATGTGTCTCGATTCATTCAATTTCGGACTTAAGCATATATTCAACCACTACCGTGGTTTAATGATATATCATATGTATATATATCATATATATATATATATATATATATATATATATATATATATATATATATATATATATATATATATATATATATATATATATATATAACTACTTAATTTACTCACATAAAATTAATATACGAAAGTATAGATTTATGCGTAAACTTTAAGTATTTACTTCAAAAGTGCTCAATATGTAGGTAGAGCTAGTAAGTAAGTTATAAAATATATATGGCGATTAAGCTACACTGAATATTCTGCATTTCATCAACTCTAGGACTCTTCAGGCTTATGCGCATAAGCCTGAAAATTCCTTTCTCCTCCCCATTTGCAGCCACACATCCGCTTAAAAATGATGCCATTTCAGATCAGAAGCGCTCTGGGCCTATGATATTGATCACACAATATAGCATATGGCAGGAACTAGCTGATGTAATCGCCATATTTAGTCTGAGCACTTTCCAATCCTTCTATATTCATCGTCAGAGGTAGATTAATCTAGCTGGTTTTGAACAATTTATATATTTTTTCATAATGCGCATATTTTTTCATTGCTAAACATTTCAGGATGTTATTACTACTGGTCAAGTTATTTTATTAATATTAGTTTTTTAGTTTTCATTAGTAATGTTTCTAGTGTTTCAAGTTTTCAATTATTATTGGTCTGTTCAAGTATAGATGTGTTGTCTACTAAAATCTTCCTAAATTGGGATAAAGTACAGAAATGTTGATTAGTCAGGTGATTAAATATAGCACTGTTTTCAGAATTTAATAAAATTATTGTAGGAAAGATTTTCCTTTCATGCACAAAAGAATTCTCCACTGAGTTCTTTTTTTTAGTGTCATTATGTTTTATTTTTATTTTTTTTTGTGAGTTCTTATATTAAATCTCATCTCATCATGGTCGCCCAGTTTGTTGTGTTCGGAGCAATTTGATGTCATGATCGCTGGATATTCTAATTACAAATATACAAGCATATATGTATTTTAACACATTCTATTCGCGATAGAAACATTAAATCATTTACAGACGATATTGAATGTCCGGCGATGTCGCCATCTTGCTTTTCTTACTCCCTCCAGAACTTTCTAGTCATTTTAGGGCCGATAAAGGGTGATAACTCTAACTTTATTTATTTAGAACTATTCCTTCTTTTATCGCTATAACAACAACTAAACACTTAACAACTGTCAAGTAAAATTGGCAGTTACTGTATTAATGTGTAACAGCTATCTGATGAGTCACTTCGGGTTAATGAAACGGGTTAATTTAATAGAAAAAAGAAAAGTAATTAATCGGCCGATTACCAATCAAGCGCCCGATTATTGATTAATCAACAAAGTGGCTGATAAGCCCGATTACTTGGCGATTAATCGGTGCACCTCTACCTGAGACTATTCTATATCTCTACAAATCGACTATTAGACCATGTATGGGGCAACGTTGTAATATTTAGACTTTTAATCTCGTTCCTATTTTAGGGTCCTTGATTAGGCGCAGAAACACATGTGTAATTTAATTGGCCCAACCATTCTTCTCTACAACCTTTTTTTCATAGACGTGATGTTGCTAGTCTCAGTCTCTTCTATAAATACTATTATGGCATGTGTTCTTCAGAATTGTCTGATTTATTCTCTGCTTCCTTTGTTCTAGCTTATTGGCCTGGAATTCTTCACAAATTCATTGTTCAGCTTTCTTTTTTTAAAAATTCCAGTAGCTTCTTTTACAAGAACTGAAAGATTGTGGAACTCTCTTCCTGATGAGCGTTTTCCTCCTAACTGTAACCTTCGTATAGGCATCTCCTATCTGTTAAATTAGCCTGAGTGCCCGGTGTTGACCGAGTGTTTGAAGGTGTGTTGAGCAAAAAAAAAAAAAAAGTGATAGTAGGAAGGCAGACAAGAGACCGTACATCGAAGGGGGGGGGGGAACGTGAAAAAAACAACAACAAAAAGAAACAACAAAAAAACTAAACGTGATGTCTTTGCCGTTGTGCCTATCGCCAAACCGGAAGTTGCGAAGGTTTAAATTAAGGCTAGTCAATCGAAAAGAGGGGATAACTTTCGAAAATATCGGCGACAAAAGTGATCCCTCCTTATAGAAAAGGGCCCAGTTGAGGGTGAAGGAATTAACGCTTTTGGCCAATTTTTCGATATTTGTCGTCCGAATGGTCGAGCTTCAAAACGTAATCGAACTCGTGAAAATCTGCCGCCTCTGTCAACATTTTTAGGCACACACACACACACACATACACACACACACACACACACACACACACACACACACACACACACACACACACACACACACACACATATATATATATATATACATGCATACACACATTTAAACAGACAGGTGAGATTTATATTATAGAAGGTAATCATCTTTCGTTCTTGTTAGTTTCATACATCAAGTAACTCCACTCTTTGTCTAGAGGGATTTTCATTACAAAGAAAAAAAAAATGATCCAATTGAGAAGATAATAAAAGAGACAATCATGAAAACGCATAATTATTTATTCACGGTCAAGGTTGGGAGAAGCATATGCATAGAAATGCCTAGTAATGTTAATTGGTTACATAGATATCTGGACATGCGATCCTTGCTTTCCTCTTAAAAACAGGTACACTTTTTTTACATAGGCATCACCACTTACCAAGGGCAAGAGGCCACTCGAGGATAAGGGTTAACGAGTGTACAGTAGACAATTGGACAATATAGTAATTGTAAGTAATGGAAATTCGGTAAATTTGTTAACAAGTAAGACGGCTCATCAAGAACTTGTTTACGTTAGACTTGAAGACAACAATATTGTAGTCTACTGGAAAGCAGGAAAACGGAAGACAATTTCATAGGCATGCAGTTCTAGCTTTGTTCATGGAATCTACGTTTAGGTTTAGGCACAGATAAAGAGTGGGGGGAATTATTGATAGTGTTTACAGCTAGACAAGTGTTTCTTGTGAAAGTTTGGCGAGGGGGGACCATAGACTGAAGCTCAGTCGAACATTTTCCATGAAAATAACGATACAGCAGAGACAAACTCGTAACATCTCTTCTGTGAGATAGAGGTTGCAGGGAAGAGAAAAGGATATCTCCTACGAGACTATGAAATCTATTTTGAACTCTATCAAGGCAGGACAAGTCCTTTCTAGCAGCTCCTGTCCAGATGTGGCAACAGTATTCCATCCTTAGACGTATCTGGCTCCTATATAGATAGAGAATTGCATCAGCAGTGAGATATCTACTTGATCGATAGAAGGATCCCACCATTTTTCCAGCGGTCTTGGCAACAAATTTGATGTACGTGTTCCACTTAAGATCAGGAGTAAAGGTCAAGCCCAGAAGCTTGTCCAAACTTGTGGCCTCCCCAAGACGAGAACCATTCATTTCCACTGATGCCAGATGGGGATCAGAACGTTGATGATATAAAGAGAGAAGCTTGGTTTTGGATGCATTAAAAGTAACCAGCCACTCCTTTCCCCCTTGTACCACGTGCTCAAGATCAGAGGAGAGAGAACTTGGTCGTTTACTGACTTAGATGTGCTATCGTAGATGGTAGTGTCATCAGCATGAATGTCTACAAATGATGTAAGGATATGATTTGGAAGATCATTAATGTAAATCAGGAAAAGAGTTGGGCCCACTCCAGCATTAATACTGTGAGCTTCTGATTTTTTCCCATCAACCACTACTCTTATGAACCTGTCAGAAAGAAATGATTTAATAATTGAGAAGACATTTCCAGCTATACCATAGCTAGAGATCTTGTGAAGTAAACCTTCATGCCATACCCTATCAAAGGCCTTAGATATGTCAAGAGCAATTGCCTTAGAAAAGTTGCCTCCATCGGTAGATTCGCTAATCCTATGAGATATAACTGCAGCACATCTGCTGTAGATCTAGCAGAACGGAAACCATAGTGAGTGTCACTAAGAAGGTTATTTTTGCTGAGATGGTTGATTACTTAGACACAATTTAAAGTGTGGTTCACATCTTCAAACAAAAACGTAATCGAAGTCAAAACTTAAATAAAAGTAAAATTTATGCGACAGAATATCATTTCCCATGTCTATGTAGCATCTAGTGGTCATAATTAATAACTGTTACTATAAACGCGTGGCGAAATTAATGAGAGAAATTAATCGCATTTTAATAAGACAATCCAAAAACAACACAAATGGGCATACTTTTTGTTTAATATGCCGTCTGATGATAAACTGCCGTTTGCGCCAGAGGTGGTAGTGCTGCCTTAGCCACTGAAATTGTGTGAACAGCCCATGTAGATTACAGAAAAATGAGTGATCTCAGTACGAGCTGCGACCGAGGAAATCTCGCTCCTCTAAATAATGTAATGTTTTCTGGGAATCTATACATTGTGAACTCAGTCGCAAAGTAGACAACAATATAAAAGAACTTAAACTCGCTTTTCTTTTTGTTGTACAACAACGACATTTATTTCCTCGTTCTTTCATCGCTGTGAGGTCCCTCAGGGTGATTGCCTTCTCGAACATCATGCACACGTTTAACATGATCTTGAACATTATTCCTGTCTCTAAAGTGATCTCTTTGCTAAAGTCTTTATTTTCCCTACCAGTGACGTCATTTCGCATGCATTTGCATACGCGTGTCCATGCTATGTTACAATAAAATCGCGAATTTATTCCTTTGCATGTTACGGTAATGTTCGTTTGTTTCGTTGTTTTTTAAAAATTTTGTTAGTAAAAGACTTTAAAATGAGAAATCCTACTCTGACCGAAACAAACATTATTTCAATTACTTATAACCTAAGGATTTCTCTCTCTAAGAACACAAATCGAACAAATCATAATACCTCAGAAAATCAAACTGACGGTGAGACGTCTGTAGGGTTAACATTCTGACTGACATATATCTGCTAATCTGCTGGAATTATCTCTCAGATTGGCAGATACTTTTTTTACTCACGTTCACCCCAAACAAAGCACATCCTCACTTGAACGTAAAGGGCTACTATGTTGGATCAAACTTATGGGGTTGGTTGGTTGTTTTTGTTTTACGGCATATCAACCCTTTTCGGGTTATTTAATGCCGAATCCATAAATATTTAATAGAATATATTTTTTGTTTTCAAGTCGGTTTCTATTCAACCCATAGTTGGGACCCTAACAGGTACTACCACTCCGGGTCAGAGCGGACCTGGGAGCAATGGCAATTAAAGGGTGGTTCCACACTCCCTAAAACCCACAAGCTGGGGCCTTACCATTGGATATAGTTTAAGGTCATATCCAGGACCCCCATTAGGGACTTTTACCCTTTGCAGGAGGGCAGTCGGTGTATTCTAATGCCCCATCGACAGGGCCCAAACTTATGGGGATATAAGTAAGATGTTGGTTTACGTTATATTTAAGCTTTTGCATATGAGTACAGTCAGAGAAGCAGGTACCAGGACGGGAATTATAAAGATGTCTAGCTGTTCGATGTAAGAAAATATTTCTGCAATTTAGGAACTTCAAAAGTGAAGGGGGTGATTTTGCTGCTAAACGAATTTGTTGGGAGTATGCACATCGAGGGGGCACAAGTGCAATGGGTTCATCAATAAGGTGTCAATAAGTTGTTCCTATCATAATTATAAAGGAGATCAATTTAGGTTTGTGCTTTATTCAATGTGACTTAACCTATTAACTCCGGAGAGTTTAACTGCATAGTTAAGAAAAGAACCATGGATGGGGTGTGAATCTGTTGATCCCTTGTGTTAGCATTTATGTAGATTAGGTATTAGTTATACTGAAGTATTTGCTAGGGCATTTTTATACCTTCATTTTTTTTTTCGAAAAAAGTTTCCCTTTCATCTTTCATACGCGCATCTGATATTCTTAAATGACCACTAATCTACTGCTAGCCAAGCTCAACGTCGCTTAACTGGGATTGCTTATCGAGAACACCTAACTTAAAATACGTATAATCTTTTTTATGCTCTAAAATTAAAAAGGTGAACAAGTGGCAGTTTGAGTTTAACAGAATCGCTTATGCGTAACATTGCCTACAAAATGGATTCGACCTTATTAAATAGAAAAGCTATTAAAGGGAAATTACTCTAATTCTCTTCAACACATCAGTCGCCATTGTTTAAAAAGTTAAATGAAGGTGATTTTTATGCTAGCGTCGAAGAAGCAAGAAATAAAAGAAAAAAAAACCTAAGAAAATGAAGGAAATGTTATTTTTTTTAATTCTTTCCTATTTTCAATTATTTTCATTGAATGAAAAATCCAAGGAAAGTGTTCAGATTATTATAATGTTAAAGATTGCATGCAAGTGTCGCTGGAAAACAACATGGCCGCCGCTCCGAAAAAATGAGACGAGAAGGAGGGAAAAAATGGACGATGCTAAAAGATATTTATCCTTTGTAAAACGAACAGCGTATATAGGTAAAAATACAGCCTTTCTTAAAAGTCGTAAAATAACCTGCGAAGAGTTGAGTAAAAAAAAAAAGAAGAATATACATAGTAATCAAATAATTAATATAAATCAGATTCTCTGAATTATTAATGAGTAATTTTGGCGATATTTATCATTTTACGAAGCAAATAACAAATATAGATTTTCTTTATTTAAATTAATTAAAAATCCTATTAACAGAAAGCACTTCCAGGGTCAAAATAACACGAATAGAAGGTAACAAGAAATTCTATTAAGAGAAATATAAAAACAGTGAGTTGAAATAAATTTATATCTCACTTATAATGATTTATCATAACGACTCTATTCATAATGCTGGGGATTTTTATCCTGGGCCCCAAAATCAACAGCGATTCCTATAATGAACCGGTCTGTTGATTGTGCGGTATGCGTTTAGTTCTGTGAAGTTCTAGGAGGTCCAACCTCCCAGTCTTTGCGTTCTCTCTTTGTATAAATAAATGTAACATATATATATATATATATATATATATATATATATATATATATATATATATATATATATATATTACATTTATTTATACAAAGAGAGAACGCAAAGTCTTTGCGTTCTCTCTTTGTATAAATAAATGTAACATATATATATATATATATATATATATATATATATATATATATTACATTTATTTATACAAAGAGAGAACGCAAAGACTGGGAGGTTGGATATATATATATATATATATATGGGACTATATATGGGATATATATATGGGACAAAGACTGGGAGGTTGGATATATATATATATATATATATATATATATATGTGTGTGTGTGTGTGTGTGTGTGTGTGTGTGTGTGTGTGTGTGTTTGTGTGTATGTACACTTCAAAAAATGTGTATGTATCAGATTGTTAGTGACGAAGGATTGCTCATAGGTTGAAGTGATCCATACAGAGTTCGGTTTTCCTGCATCATTTTCTGCGCTTCTAATTTGCCCTGATGGTCAAATAAAAGATAATAAATAACATGTTGTGAATTATTATATATGTTTAAATGCCAGTAATGTGCCGAAACAATTGTGTGCAAATATTCGCAATGAACTGTAACTTTTTTAAAATTAACATAAAAATGTGTGTCTAATGAAAAAGAAAATAAATAAATAAATTGATTCTTGTCAGTATTCGAACATTTTCAGCTCCGACCCACCCAGTC